>NW_024539620.1:0-148334 GCF_016647785.1 Suillus fuscotomentosus
TCCTTCAAAGTGATGTGTCCTTGGCATAGTTATATATTTTTTCATGAACTTGTTGCATAATTATAAGATGTGCGACAAAATGACATGTCTTTGGCATAGTCATATGATCTTTCATCAACTTGTTGTGCAAAGATAATTCTAAATCTGGATGTATCATGATGGGTTTTACTTGTAAAATGTGCATCAAAATTACATGTTCTTGGCATAGTCATATATTTGGTCATAAGCTTGTTGTGTACCTACAAGGTGCCCTTCAAAGTGATGTGTCCTTGGCATAGTTATATATTTTTTCATGAACTTGTTGCATAATTATAAGATGTGCGACAAAATGACATGTCTTTGACATAGTCATATGATCTTTCATCAACTTGTTGTGCAAAGATAATAATGTATAATTCTAAATCTGGATGTATCATGATGGGTTTTATTTGTCAGCTCTACCTGGTCATATCAATTCCGAGTTGATTTCCTGATGATCCTCCGACACTAGTCCATCATCAATCGGAAGAGATTCCATGTCTTGGTCAAGTCTTTCAGCAGCACGTACAAACTCATACCACTTCACCGTCTGAAAAGTATGACTCGTATAAAAGTCACCACTCCCAACAAGATAACTCATGACTTGTTGATGGGATATTTCCTGTTGACCCATCAAGGCATTCACAGATTTAGTTATCAGACTACGATTAATTCTTTCTGCACCGACGTTCTCTTCGACTTCAAACTTTTGTTCATGCATTTTGGTGGCATACTCTAAGGCCTGGAGACCTGTGTACATTGGAAGATTACCTTTCGTGATATACTCGGTTATATAAAAGACGGCCGCCTTGGCAGCTTCACCCGAACCGATAAACTGACTGTCTGTATTACTTTGCAAGAGGAACAATATCAGGTCTGTATAATTGTTCACCCTACCTCGCCATCGATGCAACTCAATCGAACCAGATTCAACATCGATGCTGGTAACAGCCTGCAGTGATCCATCAAGGCGCATCCGACAATTGTGGTCTCCACGCTTTTCACCGGCTCTTATGTGCTTATAGCATGTGTCATTGTGAACATGCCAATTACATTCTATCGCCAAGCGAGTCAAAAATGCTTGAAATTTGTATGCAAAAGATTGATCGTCTAAGTCCGCAATTTGTGGAGGCAACTCTAGCCGAGGATCCATCTCATCTGAACCTCTGTCAGGCTTCTTTGCGTCCTGCGGACTCGTCTCAAATACGCACGTAGTATCATTTGGCAGTTCGCAGCTGATAATACTCTCTAACCATGCGAACATCTTGCCTTGAAATCCTTCTTCATTTGCCATACGCTCTCGCAAAGCTTGTGGGCTCGGATTACCTGCAATCCAGAGCAACATATGACAGTGTAAGGTGCCCCACCCTTGCGCTTCCACCATTCCATAATATGCTTGACAGTGTCCAAATATACCAGGTCCATGCTTATACTTCAGGATAATATCAATAAAGGCACGAATCTGAAGATCAAACGCAATGGCAGCTGCATCAGGACGACTTGCAACAATTTTGGCGCGCTCAAAGGAGGACATCATTGACCAATCTGCCAACTCGATGCCTGTGATGATGGGCAAAATATGACTAGTCAAGTCATGAGGATTCAGCGTCACAAATAACGCAGGTGTGCTAAATTTTTTCATCAAAGAACGAATCTCATTACGACGACACAATTTATATCCGATGCTACCTCGTACCGACCTTGTTGAAGCTTGCAAACGACGCAGGATGCGGACAGCTTTCTTTTCTGCAGTCGTCGATGGTTTCTGATCCACAGAGTGACTCCACTTATCAGCTAAAGATGTCAAGGATGGCGCGATATCTGTCAGTTCCTTAGCTAATCCTCGTTGCGCAGATAAACCGATGCGAAAAGTTGTATTCCTGCTGACTTCTCGTTTCTGGATCATATTCCAACATATGAAGGCAAACTGAGGATCATTTCTAAAAGGTGAATCATCTTGACGAAGCAAATTTCTCACTTGCGCTTGCATTGAAAGGTGTTGCTGCTTTGTTCGCCCAGAATGAAAAAATCCCCCGATATCCCAAGGGTCGAGATGGGGAAACAAATAGGACATGAGACCAGGATCACTGTCAGCTACGAATTTACTACCTGTCCGTGACAACAAGAATTTCTTGCGGTCTAAAACATATGCGAGTGCATGTAATTTCATTTTTTCTCGGCTTTGTGAAGAATGATCACCTTCTGTATACCCAACAGGTTCCATGACGAGATCACCACCGTCACTTCCATGAGTATCGTGAGTATCGCGTGAATTGAAACCTGCATCTGGGGAAGCCTGATCCTCTGTCGGCAAATGGCAAATCGCTAAAGCATGCGGCACACCTGTATCTGCATCGAAATCAGCCTCATCAAACAAAGCATCCATATTATCTTGGCTATATGATACACCACTATGCTGATACCATGGATTGTGTGTAATCAAGAAATCAATGAGCTTACGAACCCTACTTTTCGTAACTAACACAGGCTTCAATTTTTTAACGGTCTCTCGCGATGGTACATGTTTTTGACCCGAAAAAATTACGCACATAGCATCCCGTAACTCACCACGGTTTGGTGGTAACAAGTTATACAATTCCGTCGAACTTTGCGGACGGATAGCGACATTTCCCTTGTTATATCGTTGCGAAGCTTCCTCAGCTGACCAAAATTGAGTCAAAGAAGATTTATATGTATAGAAGTGAGTAATCTGAGATGCTCTCGCGCGAGAGACCAACATCAAATCATAAATAGAAGCCGAAGAGAAAGCCTCGCGAATCTCTGGAGATAACCTTTCATGCCCGTAGTATTGAAAATTAGCGAGAGAATTCACTGGCTGACGAGGACACTTAGAAATGAGCGCCGAATGGCATGAAGAACACATATACATTTCTGATAGGGACCAGCAACTCGTCAAACCCTTGGCATATAAAATTGCACGGCCATATAACTCGAGATCATATGTGCAAGGCAGCGTATGCTCTGGCAGACAATCGTTCCGCAACAGATGTAACGGTATCTTCGCTGCTTCTACAGACCGCAATTCTTGGGCGCATACATTATGAGCACATACAGCACAGCAACCACGTTTTAATGATTCGGGACTCATCTTCTGTTGCCACTCGCGGATAATATCCGACTTGTCATCGAACGACAATACCGTTGGAAAGTGCGGATCATCCGTGACATGTCCATCCTTATGATGATAAGCTTGTCGATGTTGAACGGCGTCCGCAACTCTCGCTTCCTCACGCTGCGACTGACTCGCTGCAACACGAGTATCACGCTGAGACGCTGCATGAGACGAACGATACGATTGTGCAAAAGGATCAGGCAAAACATGATTGGAATGGTCCCGTCTGGGGTGTTTCAGCAACTTAAACACAATGGTGTTCGAAATACAATCATTATTACATACATGTACACGTAGGAGATCACGAACATGATCCTTTCGATCAGCAGAGGACACATATATAGAATGTGCACGGGCGATCTCAGCGTATTGCTCTCGATTGAATGTCGGAAAATGCTCAACAATCAACCGCAAATTGGGAGCGACCACAGGCAGCAAGGAACCTGCAGGATATTGATTACGCAAGGAGACACGCTCGCGGGAGACCTCTGAAAACCCAAAACACTTGCGCAGGACACACGATGACACAACAGACATCCCATCGTCGACAAGCTCGCGATCAGAAACAACTAGAGAGACAGGAGGAGGTCGAGAAGATGCTTGATTGAGTGCGGAAGACGATGCTGAAGCCATGCGAACAAACCAGAGAGGAAAGAAAGAGGAGCACGACTGCGCAAACACAGAGATACAGTGATGATGACTAATGTTAAATCATGGCAACCGGGCCGGTGTGGAGCCGGGATGATCGAGCTCACAGAGAAAATTTTGTGGGAGACCTGTACCCCCTTCTAGGGTACAGGAATACTCAATTTTTGTTCAGCCGTCATGTAATTGTCTTCAAAACGTCAAGTTGAACTTGGATCTTGGATTCTTGTCCTTGAATATTGAATTATCATGCATGATTCGGTCTGCGCCAATTATTCTGATGCCGAACTCGGGTTGACCTGATGACTAGCAGGAAACTTTGCTTAGTGATCGATACTATGAGCAAGACCAATACTCGTACCTTCTCGGTCAGACGGATCTTTTCACGCACTTTATAGATATCAAGGCGCGTTATATCACGTCAGTCCCATCATATTCTGCTCACCGTCTTGTAGAAAACTCGTGATCCGCAATATTGGACTCGCAGCCGAAGCCATTGAAGGGTAGAGGTTGAAAGAAGGGAGCGTGCGTCATTCGTGTGTTTTTTCTGTATAACTACCGACTAATTCTTTGAGAAGCGACGAGAATGCAGGTCATCGCAAGTCTGAGAAGGAAGATGATGATGAATTGTTGAATGATGGGGGATTCGCTGCGGATGGAGACGACCAACCCTATGTCTTTGAAGAGTCACCGAGCTGTACGTGTCGTCCAGTCCCATGACTAGCCACGCTAAACCACACTTTTAGATGTTAACGATACGATGAAGACATCAACTTTAAGGACTGAATTGGATGGTCTCGTTGCACCACAACGGGTTGAACGGTATCCTAACTTCTGATGTTTCACTTTGATGCTCACTAAATTATACAGGGTCTCGGTAAATCATCGCAGACCATCTCTTTGCTTCCCTACTTGGAACATCATCGCGATACTCTTGGTCCCCCATCTGATTGCTTGCACGATACTCATTCACTGATTTTTTTTTGCTTAGTGCTCGTTTGTCTCGTGCTGTATAGTGCCTTTTTTCTTGGCATGAGTGTGCTCTAGTGCGTATCTTTTGGATGGTGATCATATTTCCCGCCTCCCTTTTTGCGCCCATTATTCTGTTTGTTTTTGTGCCGCTTTGTTGCTCATCCCCCAATTTCTGATCAACAACTCTCCTACGCCTCAAATGGCGCACGCGAACTCCAACTGGTCCTCAAGCACCCCAGGTGGCTCACGTGCGCCTCAAATAGATCCCCAAGACCTCAAACGATTCTCCCGGGCCTCAACGAATCACTCGCGTCAAGTGGCCCGCCCGCACCTTAAACCAACTACCTACGCCTCGAATGCAGGTCAAGCGCAGGCCCATCCATGCCGATAGACATACGCCACATACACCAACATACCCCATCACTACTGTAACCGCATGCCCAATCATGCAATATGCAAGCCATGTATCATACCAAAATGTTCACATAACATACCTATAGACATACATACAGTTGTGTACCAAGAGTTGCTGTGTATCAATATCATACTGTACAATCACACATAGATCTTGCTGATCCGAATCTGAATCGTATTGTAACATGATCAGTTTTTTACGCTTATTCCGAATCTTCAAGATTCAAGAGAATCGGATAGAAATAGAGCGAGATAATGTGCAAACGTTCATTACATGCATTTTATTTGGGGGGTTCGACGCCGATGTAAGAGATCAGGCACATAGCTCACTGGTGTGGGACGGGCCGCGGGGTTCTCGAGATCTTTTTGGCTTCTGCTGGATGTCGACGTATCATAGGAGAGATGTCGTGAAACTTTTGTGCCCACCCTTGCTTTCATTCTGACCTGTCTACATCTTATTGCAACGCTCTTGTGCATTTTGCACTTACACGGACTCGTAGTAGTCAGTAATGAGATGGATATCCCTATCTATTGTCTTACACTTTTTCGATGTCGACTTAAAGACCAGAGGGCAAAGCCCATGGAGATGAGGGCTTGATGCTGATCAACTATGTGACCATCCAGGTCAGCCTGTATTAATTGGGGCGTGATGCGTCAGCGTAAGTAGTGGAGTGGACAATGGCAGTGAAGTGGTCAGCAGCTTCATTGTAATGTCGGGCCAGACCGACAATGCCGTTGTGTAAGGCAACGAACGTGATACCCCGATCACAGAGTCAATGTCGCGAGTGATGGTGGTTTCAGGTCGAGGAGGAACATGGGGAATGCCTTGCTGGGCATTCAGGGTGATGCGGCACTGGTCGACTTCCTCGTCTGCCTCTGGCCCGATCCTACCTGCCAATACGAAACGGATGAAATCGATCTCTGACCGACGATCGTCTCGCACGCGCGTGAACATGTCTTGAGATTGGCCGAGGAATTGGTCCAGTCTGAATTGGACAAGGTCATCGACCTCGTCTGGGTACTCCATTCTGGGAGTTGTAAGGACGGTGGGCGTCCGGTGAACGGGCTAAAGAACGTGCAGCAGCTGCAGCTGCAGCTGGAGAAATTAAGAGAGAAGGAGTGGAAGGGGGGGGGGAGCGGTGGAGACGACTTCCATTCCGCCTCTGCACTTTAGATTTTAAGTCAGTCGCTGCACATCCGATGGTCCGATTCTGACGTACTTACTAGTAGTTTATCGCCTATGATGGCGTCCCGTCGTGTGCACGGATCTTAAACGCAAGATTTGGATAGGTTAATTGAGGGTTGTAAAAGGCCTGGTACATCGCCGTAGTGTTCTGAATGAATAGCTACTACTAGGTCCGGCGCCTAAGAGGCACTAAAACTAAGTCACAAGGCCGTTCGTCGCTCGGTTTAGTAAGCGAGCCGAACTTTACTGATTAGGCTAGTCTACATTGTCTTGTCGCAACTATGATACTCGCGTAGCACTTTAGCAGTTTACTCAGCTTAGCTTGAACTTAACGCTACGCGCTCGGCTGTCCGTATGTATACAAAACAAAGCTCCAGCCCGATCTGAGAGTTTCAACTGACTCCAATGAGCCAGCAATTTGAACAGTCATAAGTTGAGTTCAACGTGCAACCATTGTCTATCGATGTCCATCATTCAACTGGTTTATGGATCAGCTATTTACACATAGTATCGCAGGCGGGCTGCCGGTACGGCCACCGCGATCGATGTCGTGTACAGATATTTTTGAAGTCAGACGCGTACGGCTCCATAGGTGTGGACTTCTCAGACGGCTGGCGGCTGCGAGGTTAGTTGTATTACATAAATTATGTAAGTTTCTTGCTTCGTCGAGAATGCCAAAGCGGCAAAAATCGGTTCGTCAAACCCTCTGCACGTGCTGTCATTCACGTCAACATTAATGCGACCCTTGAAACATTCAACTCGCTTCTCAGCCGCTGAATATTGTCCTGCTTTTTTTTTCGTTTCCCGGTCCGGGCACGTAACTCTAGCACTATGTGCCATCCGCAATCGCATCAAGAACAACACCGAACACCGATGTTAATATAGATAAACGAACATGTAAACATGATTTACATAATATAACCTCCCACGCAATGCAGGTTAGTTGTAAACGACATCGAGAGGAAGGCGCTTGAAAGGATGCGCCCAATGCTGTGCTTTCTAGAAGGTGACCTGAAAGTGTGACAGGGACTGAACAGATTTGTCCAATAAACCTTGGACGGGAGGCTCATGCCACCAAAGGTCAGAACATCGGCCCAAAAAAGGTCGGATCCATTGTATGGAAAGAGGCTCTTTCCTATCTGAGAGGTCCACGTCATGCACCACACGAATGGACAGCGGAACACTGCTGGCTTTTTTTTAACCAGTGCTTGTACTCGTCACCACCAGTTGTGTCTACCCTAAGCAAGGATATCCTTAAGGACGCCCATAATCGAGGAGTGCACAGGGCAACTACTCGCCAGTGACGGCAGACCCCCTTGTCAAGACCGTTGGGCATTCATCCGATGAAGGTGCAACGTAATTTGTCTGGGGAAGACATCGAAGAACTCTCTATCCAAGTGGCTCTGATGTTAGCGAACAGCATGCTGGAGATGCCAGGGCTTCGTGGAATTCCAGCGACTCTTGCACGATGGCCCGTTTCTCCTTCAATCTAGCTTGGATACCTTGTAATTTTTCCAATGCACGGTTAAGAAGGTCGATGTGGTCATCGAGAGCTGCAGGTTGTAACTTTCGCTGCGTTACAACAGCGTGAATAGTTGGGACCTTGTCGGACGGAACATAACTGGTAGGACGATAAGAGAACGATGTCGGCATCAACTCAGATAACTGAACCAAAATATCAGCTTTGAGTCTTAAAGGAGTGTGGCCCATCACGATGCGCAATGATCGCGCCATTGCAACTGAAAAGCATCAAACTCACATCTAACAAATCATTCAATAAATCAGGACTGATCATTTAAAGATGTGAACGTTCCACGGCGGTATACAAGGGTACTGATCGCTCACCTCAAGCTGAAAAAAATGTGCGCACCACCGTCATATAGAGCGGGTATAGTGGGGCGTTTTCATCCGTGTCGTCGGGATGTTCGACTCGGAGCAGGTGAAGTAAGGCCTTCACAGTCGTCAGGACCTCACGCACAAGGAGGTACACCCATAATATAACCTTCCACGAAATGCAGGTTAGTTGTGAACGACATCGAGAAGAAGGCGCTTGACAGGATGCGCCCGATGCTGCGAAAAGGGTGACCAACGTGTCTGCTATGAAATCGGCGGATTTTCCGAGTCGTTGCGAGCTCGCTCCAACCCGGAACGAACGACTGATTGTAAGCGTCAAACTCGCGATGTCGATGACGTAGTAAGAGACGCTTCCTGCAGCCTGCAGGGAGAAAAGGAGGCCCAGCGATCGTAATGAATCTACTGTTGCGGAAGAAACTAGTCACCCTGCGCGCATTTCCTCATCCTGACGAGAGCGATGAGGACGAAGCAGGTCAGCAGCTTCATTGTAATGTGCACCGTTGAAGGCTTTGACCCCAGGCTGAACGTGCAGATATCTAATGTGCGAGTTGCAAAGATGAGCATCAAAGACCAAGCGTAGCCACATGATACTTACTTCCATGACAGGATGCACGAGAGAATCAACATTTGGACAAGCGGTAACCAGAACTTTGATAAGCGGTACCGCTTCCTCATGTTGGTCTGCGTTGAAGAGTGCAACGACCTGAAATACGCAATGAGGCAGAGAGCATGTGAGATGAATTTGACCTACCTTGATGAAGAGAAGAAATTGGTCAATGGCTGAATCTTGGTTTGTGAATGTGGATGCGACATTCATTGAATGCTATCCTTAGTTCCTGAACTTGAAGGCCTGATCCCGCACACATTCGTCAGCGTGTAAGAGCTATTTATATCTCGGTCACGGTAGATTCCAACAAGGGAATTATATTACCACGCTCATACAAGGAACCCTTCAAGCTGATGACGATACACCGGAAGGAGTCAGACGTTGCCTGACTCTAGATATAGTTAGCGATCTTAGCAACGTTGGTATTGTCCAGAGCAGCGTCTACTTCATCAAGGACAAAGAACGGTGCAGGCTAACAACCTGAGACATCGTGAGAACAAAGGTTTTTGGGGTGAAGACGAAAAGACCAAAGCAGCCACAGTCTTCTCCCCGCCCGAGAGTTGTTCCATGTCACGGAATCGCTTCATCAGTGGCATGGCATGATATTTGATTCCGGCATTATAAGGTTCCTGTGATCAATAAGTGTAAAATTGCCTGGACTTGACAGACTGAAAGACTCACCTCACTGTCCTGTAAACTAAGATATGCAATGCCTCCCATCGGCGAAGCCTTCCCTTTAGTGAGGTCTTTATAGACCTGGTCGATACAATCTGAAATGTGGTTGTATGCCTTGTTGAATAACTCGCATCGGGTGACTGGGATGAGGATGGCGCTCAAAGTAAACTATTCGCATACCTTTTTCGCTTGACATCGTTGAACTGAGACAATGAGATTATGGTAATGCCACCGACTACTGTCACAAGGACGTACCAGATCGTCTCTTATAACAGCTATAGCACTCTCTAGTCGTGTAACTTCAGCAATGACGTTTTTGTCTGTCTTGCCCCTCGGTATCGAGTGATCCAATTCCTGAAGCTGTGCCACAAGATTGTCACGAAGACAGGAAAAGCCTAAATATAAATGAGTGTGAGGCGCCACGGTCAGTGAGCTGCCTACCTTGCACGTCCTTCTCCCACTTCTTTCCTCCACCATGCGTACTGCGCCCACCGGTGATGAGCCCACTCTTATAGATGACAGTGCCCGCCAATGTAACGGCTGCCCAAATGTTAGCATGGCGTCCAACTTCCCGCAAATGAATGCCAACCTACCTCTCACCTCCTGCCCCCGCTCCCAGCACACGTACCTCACCACATCCATCGTGTCACACACGAGTGCATTCCCACACGCATGGAGCATCGCGCGCTCTATGGCAGGCTCATACTGGATCACGTCCACAGCGAGACGGTGCACCTCTAGTAAATGAGCGGAACTTGTCGTTGATTGGCTTGGTGCTGGTCGTGTTGAGGGGGAGGAAAGTTGCTTGACCTGCGCGCTGGGTGCGCATATACTATAATGTTTCAAAATTAGTTTAGATAGACAATAACAGAAGGCAGAGAAACGCACGTCGATGCATTCGATGGCAGTTTTCTCTTCATCCGCGACGATAGCGTCGATATTGCGCCCAAGGATGACAGATACAGCTGTCTCGTACTTGTCCTGTGTGGGTTTACAGAGGTCGACCACGCGCCCGCGAACGCCTATGGAATGTGAGCGGTGACTTTCTCTGACCAGGCAGGCAGCGCTGCAGACTGGCGAGCGTCTTCTTCAGCTTTGCCTCGCGCTCGGATTCATTCCTGTTGACGCCTGCTTGGAGCAAATGCTGATAGACATCCGCGAACTTTTCCTTTGCCTCGGTCTCAATAAGCGGGTCATAAGTCATTAAAACGAGCTTTATGTTTTTGTACCTGAGCCCGCGAGGTTACCAAACAGAGATGTGGATCTCGAAGTCGAATGAAAGCAACAGCATAATTTGCAAAAAGTGGTGCTCTGTGGAAAACGGGAGTACTTTGTATCACGAGAATCTTCCAGTCTTAAAGACCTCGCATGACGCATATGGTAATGGTGGTCGTGTGGGTGCAGGCGGTCGCGAGAATTACCACAGGAGGGGTCACGAAGGGCACCACGAGAGTTGGGCCGGACAGCATCACAAGGGTTGTGTACTGATGGGAGATGCGGTCAGTCAGCACGACTTGAGCTCGACGGGTGGATCAAATCATTCAGTCTATCAATGGATCAGCGATGATTTTGGTAAGGGATGAGGTTGTCCCAGCCGCACCGTATCCTTCGCCGCTTCCTCGGCTGCTGCTTTCACTTCCTGAAAAGATAGGATACATCAGCATTGGCGTAGGAAGAGCAACACACATTCATCCCTCATAAGCCTTTTCGCGCCCCTTGCAATGCTTCTCGAGCAATTCTAGATGTGGGATGTCGCCCTTGTTCCATTCCCTCTCATCTTCGAGCTCCTTCTCCAAATGTTCCTACTCCACATATCAACAGCGCAAATAAAAGGGAGAAAGATCAAGCGTTCACAATTTGCGAGGCGAATTGTTCATCACCACGACCATCTAATCATCCACCATCTCTCCTGGCTGCACGAGCAGGACTAGCAGTAATAGCTTGAAGAACTTGGGCAAAGTTGAGGGAGGGGTTGGAGGTAAGAGTAGCGGGACAGTAGAATGCGACCGACTGCAAGGGGAGATCAACGTGAGAACGTGCACTTCGGATGATAAAATGAATGAACGACAAAGCAGGAATAGAGCGCCGAAACGCCGCCAAGCTTTCCGCTGCAACCCACAACCCACAAACTACTCAATCCATCACCCGCCTGCGCCAAAGGAATCTCGAACCCTGGGCTAAGAGTGAGATAACACACGTTGTAGAGAAGAACCACAAGGCCAGTCGTGAATAATTGGTTTTGGCCATATGTTGGTGCGCTTCTGAACCAGCTAGTGAGGCGGGTGGTGTATGGGATGGCGAGGAGGGAGAAGGAGTAGAGGAAGGATTTGAGGTGAGGTGCAGAGGGTGTTTGGCTGTCCATTTATCTGTGAGAGGAGATAATGATGGGTGTATGAGCTCAAGGATAAGGTTCATTATCCTGCTAATAAATGGCATCCGCTCGCATAGCAATGGTATCACGACCCTGTGGATCGACTTCAGCGAAACACCGAGGCTTGTCGAATCCAAGAGCATGGACTGTCAATATGAAGTCTTTGTCGAGGACCGTCCTGGACGACCAAGTTACGAACATTCGTCGTTCAGACTTTTTCCCAATGCGTGACTTGTAGTGTTTGCGAGCAATCGTCGGGTGAGTAGGACTGCATATCTCCTGTATCTTTTCACTGGTTATGACGTCCGCAGCAATTTTGATGAACGTATCTTCATTAGTTGTAGAGGCATCGAGCATAGCTGCTGGAATCTCGCCGTATCGTTCGGCAATAGCCATCGGAAGCTGTAGACGGACCTAGTCCCGTCTGCCTTCATCCAAAAGATCCATTACAAACTGTTTGCTCTTCAGAAAAAGTATTCAATAACGAGAGTGCACTTACTGTCAATCTTGCTGTGACCTTCTGTCGAGCGGAAATCGAGCCAATTGAGATCGTGAATACTGCAGTAAAGTCAAAGTCAGTGCTCATCCAGTATCATCGAAATGTGCCAGTCATACTGTCGTGTGTCACCCATTCTACAAGTCCGGCAGTCCTTCCAGCATCTATTGCACTCAGGGAAGCTTGTGCGGCTTCTGACTTTTCCTTAGCGACACTGACAATAACGCGGCCATCGGCATGCTCGAGCTCAAAGGCACAAGCAGCAGCGCTCGCTGGAAGAGGGAATACATATTTGGCCCGGCTGGTAGGGCTATCTGATACGTTCTCAAACACTTGCGAGAGCACAACCCTCGCAGAGACTAGTATGAGGAAAGTGACGTGCTGATCAGTGGTTTTCGCCTGCACAGCGATCGAAATACGCACTATCGACCATCCATACTCTCACATCGACCTCTTGAAGCGGCAAATGCAGAATGCCTTGGTCCGGAGAGTGATGAATAATTCCTGCGTGTTTGCTCATACTGAAGTGTCGATATAAGGTGGAGATAAGGCCCATAGTAGATCCTTGGTCGTTTTATAATTGGAGTTTGACGCCCGGGCTTCCTGTGTTGCAACCCATCATCCTTTGGAAGCGTAAACAGGAATATCTCAGGCTGTGATATGCTGCAGTTTTGATTCCTGTGCACGAGGCGGACGAACTGCTAGCTCCAAAAACTTCTTCCAGGGAAAGTCGAGGACTGAATGAAGTATTGAATCCGATTTGATACTGCCGAATTAGATATTTCAGCGTAGCATCAATCTCAAATAGATCCGTCAGCAGGAGGACATCTCTATCCCAGAATATCCGGCCCATCCGACCCATCTCTTCATGGTCAAGTGATAGTTCATCATTCTCGTACATGCGAAGAGCCAGTCACTCTAATGTGAGACAACGACAACATATACGCAATCAGTTAAGCCACCTTTTGGTGTCACAAGTCTACAACATTTCATTAGAATCCTTGGCACTGTCGAACAAGCTCGAATTCCGAAACGCACTTCAAGAGAAACACTGCAGCTTTGTGCGATGAGCTACCCCATCAAATATTAGTTACAACGTCGGAGTTACCAATTCGGCGAGTTTGAAAGCTGCAATAGATGCTTTAGATCCGTCAAAGTGCATACTTAGACGCTCACAACATTCTCCCGCTATTGTTCGTCCCGTGGCTGACTATTTTGGCACGCCGCAGCCTAGTCGTCTGGACGATCGATACCGTCGCGGCCTTTGTGTGTCACTCCTGATCAGTCAGGTGAAAGTGCTGTTCTTAATTTCCTGCATTGTCCAATGTCATTTACAAACATGGTTTCTGTGGCACAAAGACTTACGTCTCAATGTACATACTGAGTGAGGCACGGTCAGAGTCATGCAGAACCTTGACGATCTGAACCGCAACCTGGTAGTGTTTAGAATTATCAGCCGACGTCGATTGTCAACTAGGGGAGACCTACTGGAGAAGATTCAGAAGGCGAGTTCCAGCTGCACTTGAAGATTGTCGCATAGCCGCCCACTGCAGCCGGTGTGTCTGAGTCTTTGATTATCTGATCAGTGAGATCAGGGATGCAACTAAAACAGATATTCAGCAAGACGAAAGCTACAATCCCCAAGAAAATTCGCACATAGGAGTTTTGAATACTTCTTGCAAGTTGGATGGCTACTGCTAAGGTGTGAGTCAAGCATCAAATATGTGTACCTTGGCAGTAACTGAAAATTATCTCCCACCATCTCCAAATTCTTGGCATGAGTTCTACGTGTAGAATGTGAGCGCCCTAAACACACACTTAACTCCGCTACTGATACCGAGCCTCGTCGAACACCTACCTCCATGACGGGATCGATTTCTATGCCATTCATCGATCACACGTGTTGAGTTTGAGGTCCTCTGCAGCGATCTTTGAGTCTATCAAGTGTTTGATTATGTCAAATAGGTGCGTCACAACGCGGATTCAACGCCCGTTGAGATCAGTCACAATTGAGATTGAAATATAGGAAGAATGAAAATATTGACCGTTGGCGAGTATGTGGATTACTATTTCGCGGCAGCTGATATCGAGTCAACTTTTTTCCACTAATAGTACACAGGTATCGGACAAGATTGTGCTGGCGACTGATCATCGCTCGCACATGTCAATGGCAGCCCATTCAAGAGGTGTCGTACAAGAGACTCCGATCAGAAAGGTACGAGAATCCTTCCTTGTTTTAGTACAGAACGAGAAGTTGAAAAAGCTCACACTCACATTTGGCTGTTTCACGTATTATTTCCATGATACCAGCATAGAGGTGTTCTCTTTCCATCTTCTGTTTGAGGGTACGAGCCGGAAATGTATGCTCATTACGACCTGCAGCGCGAATAGCTTGCTTGTCTTATTCTGTCATCTCAGCCCGCAAACGTAGCTGATTCTGCTTGTCCGCTCGAATATGCACATTGATATACCTGTGCAATGTAAATGTAAGAAGCGCCGCTTGCTAGAATCCAAGGATGAGAACGGAGAACATACTCTAGACATGTCACAGTGCTCATGGGTTTGTTAAACTGCATGCCCGTGACAGCAGAGACAAATGTGAAGGGCTCGCGTTGCCTTGCCATGTCAAGGACAACAGCCGGGATGTGCAACTCAGCAGTCAATGAGTTCTTTGAGTCCTCTGCACAACTACAGCCAATGAACTTTACGAGTCCTACGGGATCTTTGGCAAGACCTTCTGAGTTATACTTTGCTCGAGCCTCACGCCACAGCTGTAGCCGCTTCGGCATAAAGGGACTTTGCGTTCTTGGGTGCCACGGAATGATCGTATTGACTTGCAACATCCCTTGAAGTTTGTCTCCAACAGCCTTGTCGTTGAAATACAATCTAACAAAGTCAAGAACATCACTAGGTTCTATTGCAATGTCAACACGTGCACGTGCCATGAATGGCACCATCAGGAAAAACGCTCTTCTCAAATCGGATGAAATATGATACAACTTGCGTGAATCTGCGAGAATTCAATGGATTTGAACATTCGATCCATTATTTTAGTCCCTTGAGAATTTTCGACAATTGGATCTCACTTTTCGCCAATCAGAACAGAATTTGCGTCAAGCAGAACATGATTTTCAGGCAGTTAAAATTTGTCCAATGCTATCAAATGAGTACCATTGGATCTGAAATCTAGACAATACAATGTGTGACCAGTATCAGTCCTCCGCCATACCATCAATATCGAGGAACATGAGACTATCGGCTGCGCTAGGTTCTTCAGTCTTGCGCTTCGACCCACTACAACACGATGGAATCAGACAATGACAAGTGTCGAAAAAGATAGAACTCACTAGACAGACTTGTACAGCGAGTGTACGAGTACGTGAAATTTGCGCTCGCTGGCCTTGAAGATGCCATTCAACATGCCAACCAATGTCCGATAGATCCCGCCGTACATGTCCGAGTTGAAGTCTCGGTCGAATTTTTCGGAGGAGTACTGCATCATCAGAGAAAACCTCCTTCACAAAATGGCTCAAAAAAGAAGGAATTTCAGGGAATCTGTTAAACTACATGTATTTCGAGAGTATTTCAACGAATCTGTTAAATTACATGTATTTCGAGAGTATTTCAACGAATCTCGTTATATTCCTCAAACAATAGTTAAATAAGCGTGTCGGTCACTGAACGAGTTTACAAAGAAGCTGGGACAGAGCTCCAGAACGGTACTGCTCGTCCATTCACGAGGTACTACTGCGCCGAAATTTGGAAAAAGATGAACACTCCTGCGGATGTCCGATACATCGATAATGCTTGCAAGACGCTCTCCATGACGCATCAGACGGCAAATTTTGTACAGCCCATGGTGTGATTCAGGTTGCTGGAAGGGTGTGAACCATTCCACATACGCAAGGTGGGCGGGTGGTTTTAGAGGTCCAGCGGGGAATAACAAATTTGTAGCTTGACTTGTCAGCGTGAAGACGACGCGAACTTGCGCAACACGGTATCCTTTTTGGAATAAAGTCAGATTAACGGCCGTGTTCACACAAATGCAAACGTACCATTCACGCCCGTTATCCCACCATCCCCTTCGTTGACCAAAACAGTATCAAAGCGTGCGGGGATCGTGTGCCCTCTCTTGTCCTTTCGCGATGGTTGAGAATGCACAGAATCTACTGTTACACTCGAGTCCTGGAACCCGTGAGCATCGATTGCGTGAAATTTGATCCTGTGGAATGTAGCCACAGCATCAAAGGGAAGAATGATATGAGCAGCCTCTCGTTCCAGTTGCGCTGCAGATAAACCAGGTTGATTCCTGCCAACCACATAACGAGCCAATGCTGCTGTGAAAAAAGTGGCGCCATAGTCCTGCACAATGTGATCCAATGGAACACGTCTGACGGTCGGGTGTTTCGTCATCTTGATTGCCCGACGATAATCCATGTCTGGTGGTGGCCTTTCTTGCGAGGCAAGATCACCAACCAGACGCCACTTAACAAAGTTATCATGCCACAACATCTTCTCACGTCTTTCGAGCCAGAGCGTCATTTGACTATACTCGTCTTTATGGTTGGTAGCCCTGTAAGCATCCTTCGTGAGGTCAATATGTAAGCGTTCGGTGTACTCGGTGTTGTAGTTGTCGGTCGTGCCATACATTTTGATCATATGTACATAGTGACGGAAGGAATGAAGCTTCGGGAGGTTGAAATTCGATCGGATCCCAAGATCAAGGAAGATATCCTTGTTATCGTGAAAGCGTGTCAAGGCATCATCGAGCAGTGCTAGAGTTTGATCTGTGTGAGAAGGGTATTGAGCAAGGTAAAGGAAATCAAGGATGCCGCGAATGGCACGAGTAAGGCGACCATTATTGAGATTTCCAGGCAACTGTATGCCAATGACAATACCAAGCAGGAAGCGACAGATCTGGTTATGCTCTGTTCCACTAACACGTGAGAGGTGACTGATTCCTTTCAGAAACAAGCGGATGTTGTGGTTTGGGGGAAGCCTACGACAACGAGCGTCGATCTCAGCTTCGCTACATGCCTCCTTGATCCACTCAGTGAGGTGCTTTATGATACCCTGGTAGAGCTGATGCAACACATCCGGCGTGATGGATTGGAATATGTTGGTGTTAGTGATGTTCAAGGCCCGGCTTCAGGCCGTGAGCCGGGCCTAGCCGGGCCCACTTAGGCCAAGCCCAGCCGGGCTTTGTAGACGGCCTATGAAGGCTTAGGGCCTGGCTCAAGTTGTGTCCAGGCCAGAGCCAGGCTTTCAGGCCACGGCTTTCAGGTACGTTTTCGTTCAGTCGGCTATGACCGTGAAACTGCAATAGTTTCAAAGCCTCAGCTGTCTAGGATAAACTAATTTGAGTTTTTGAATTTTCAACAGGTCACATCCGCATATGGTGCTGCGCGTCTATTCCGATGGCGAGGAACCACCTACTAGTACGGCACGCCCTAAACGTGTTGCTGTGCCATCAGCGAAGGTAATTTGTGCGGATAACGCTGCTGATCAAGAATTAGCTTCACACAGGCGAGCTCACAATGATGCAAGTCGTGCTGCCAATGCTCCCTCTGTCATTTCTGTGGCAATACCTCTGAATCCCCCAAGTACCGCATCTCCTACGAGTTCTCGTAGCCACAAAGTCACCGTCGTTGAGGTTGACGATAACGACAATGATATCGAGCTGACAGGCAGCACACACAAAAAGCGACTGACGAAAGGTGTGTTTATACTATTTTGTTGGATAAGTACTGACTAATGCCTACATCACTACAGGCAAAAAACGAGCTTATAGCCCTGATCCTCCCGAACACGCAAATGAAACTGAACACGATGCAAGTCCATCAACTGGTGAGTTTTCCTACCGAACGAAACAGATACATAATACTGATATCTATTTGACATATGTAGTCAACGCACCGCATGCAACTAGTTCAGCAAACCACTCTGACGAAGTTGATGCTGACGGCTTCCTCAAGGATGTTCAAGTCATGAGCATTGACAAGGCCTCTGAAAACCCACGTCAAGAGCAGCGAAGTCGCGACATCACCAAGTTTTTTTCCGAGCCTTACACTGACAAAGGCAAGAAGCACCGGAATTGTCGACTGTGCAGGTAAATTTACATTTCTGTCTCATGCACATTGTACTGACTACGCTATAGCAAGAAAATGAAAAAACCCGTTGCTTTTGTCAATGAGGTGACGACTATGCGACGCCATATGGACGCTTCGCACAGGGTAAGTATTGCCAACCCGAGAAAACATGCCACTAACTGTTCATTATAGAATGAATATCTTACATGGGCCAAAGCTGAGAAATTTGTCTCGATGTTACCAAAGGACACCAAGCGCCGCAAGCTAGACGCTGCTGCTGACTCTCAAGCACGACTCGATGCCCACCTCCGTGAGCCGCAACCAAAGGAACAGATCATCCCATACTCAGATGCAATCTTCCGCGAGGCCGCCATTGAATGGCTGATTGAAACTGACCAGGTATGTTTTTTTAATTTAATTCTGGCAATTGGACACTTATCAGTTCACTGCAGCCTATTGACGCACTCAACCACAAGTCCTTCAAATATATGATTGATGTAGCAGCACGAGCTACCAACGGTGTCAAGCTACCTAGTCGATCAAAGACGCGCCGAGCCATTATCGACCTCTTCAAGCGTAATCTCACCAACCTTCGCCGACGGTTACTTGTAAGTCATTTGTTGATTTTTTTGTCGTTATTTCTAACACGAACCACAACAAGAGCAACACTGTCAAAGGACGGATCAATTTGACATGCGACGCCTGGCAAGCATCGAATGTCGATGGCTATTTTGCCCTCACTGGTCACTGGATCGAAGAAAGAACAGTCGGTGTTTGGAGCGTTCAAAGTGCCCTTCTTGGCTTTACTCGACTGAACAACGCTCACAACGGTGTCCGTCTTGGTCAAGCGCTGTTCAAATTAGTTAAACGTGTTGGGATTGAACATAAGGTAAGTAAAATTCTAGCTTCATAACAGTGTGGCACTGATGAAGTTTCAGATTGGCTACATTACGTGCGACAATGCAGCCAACAACGATACCATGATGGAACATTTCGCCGTCCACATCGAGGCACACACCAAGAAGACATTCGATCATAAAAAACGGCACCTTCGGTAAGAGTTTCTATGTCTTGTTTATTACTACCAATTCTCACATATATTCAGGTGCTTGGCCCACATTATCAACCTCGCAACTCAGGCGCTGTTGTCCACACACAGCAAGTCGAGGCACTACGATGCCACCCAACCTAACGACGATTTGCTTGCCCCCGCGACTCACTCCACACTTGAACGAGACGAGGTTGGATTAGTCCGGTCAATCTGTGTCAAGGTTTGCCGTCCGTCAAATGCACATATGTTTTGTTGACATTGTTCATTGTAGGAGCGCTCCTCAGCTCAACGAAAGGAACTTTTTCAGAGTGTCCAGCGTCGAGACGAAGATGGCCACACGCCAATCAAACATCCACAACAGCTGCTTCTCGACATGAAAGTAAGGTGGTCCTCAACATACACCATGCTTCAACGTGCATTCGAGCTGCGAGATGTAAGTTCAATTTAGGATGTCAATGTTGTTCCCGCTGATGTATATTATTAGGAAGTTGACTATTTTGTGGGCCGGCTCGGTTTGCAAGAGAAGGACTCAGCTAAACGGAAAAAGATTATGGACCTTGAGCTATCATCTGAAGAGTGGACCTGTGTTCAACGTCTGCTCTCAATCCTTGGTGTATGTATTTTTATCTTACAACTCGAGTCGCGGCTCACGTTGAAACTACAGTTTGCCGAGTTGTCGCAGCAGTCCTTCTCATCTGAACAAGGACCAATGCTTCACTTAGCATTGCCTGCATTGGAGTCGTTGCATAGCGCATGGTCTTCACGTTCTGGACGTATCAAGTATCTCGATTTTGCGGAGGGCCTCGATGCTGGTATTGAGAAGATTACGAAGTATTACGAGAAGTCGAGTAGTTCTGACGCCCATATTATGGCGATGTGTGCGTCGTTCTTTCATGTACATAGTATTACTCCCACTGACTTTCCAACGACAGTTCTCGATCCGTCACAAAAGGAGACCCATCTTCGCAAGTATTGGGGCGAGGAATTGCTTGTCGAAGCACACAGACATGCAGAGGAGATGGTAAGTAAAGCTCTCGTCACAACACACTCACTAATGGTACATCTAGTACAAAGAACAGTATCTCGAAATGTACAGCAACGATCCCGACTCTAGGAATGGTGTCGAAGTCAAGGTCAGGAAGACAGGGAATCGCAAACTCGATGCTCTGCTGCAAGAGCTCTCTGACGGCGAGGATGACAGTGACTCGATGCTGCAGCCCACCCTAATCTCTCGCACAAGTTCCACAAATTCTGTCACTCCCTCCGAAGCTGCGAATGAGCCGTGGCGGCACGACTTTCACGCTTACCTCAACTCCAAGGACCACCTTGGAGATATGACTATTGTGCAGTGGTGGGGCATCAACGCACCTCGATACCCAGTCTGGGCGTCACTCGCGCGTGACTTCCTTTCCATTATGGCCACATCCGTGTCCAGTGAACGTGCATTCTCATCTGCTGGTATTACTATCTCCAAGCGCCGAAATCGTCTCAAACACGACATCGTCGAAGCACTGCAGTGCTTGAAATGCATGATCAAACATGATCTCCTGTTTCGCAAGGACCCATCTGTTGCAACCGAGTTCGTAGATGATGCATTGTCTGAAGATAAGACTCCTGCTGCTCTCAACGAAGATGATGGGTGGGATGATGTTGCTGAGGATTTATGTGAGAATGAGGAGCTGTTAGAATCAGATGACGAAGATGTTTCTATTCAAATGTTAGATGAAATTTGATTTACTTGCTATGTTTTTTGTATCACAAGGCCCTAGGCCCAAGCCGAGCCAAGCCCCAGCCGAGCCTGAGCCCTACCATAGGGCCTGGCCTTGGTTTGAAGCAAGCCCCAGCCCTCCAAGGCCGAGCCGTGGCCACAGCTTTTGAGCCGAGCCGGGCCTTGAACATATCACTAGTTGGTGTGCGGGAGATCCAGCCAGAATGGTTTGAAGACAGGCTTAATGCCACACTCCTGGCACGCTGGTCTCCACAGGTCATAATCCTCGTCGACGAGGGACAATGCGGCAAGAATTGCATTGAGGTCTCGCAGGTTTACCGGGAAATGCGGACTTCCCAACTCCTTAGTCGAGGTCGTGAGAGATCAACGCGCTCTTCGAAATCAGCCATGGTGTCAATTGAAGATAGTGACACTGTTAGTGAATACGGAGAGAGTGACGATGCATCTGAAAAATCAGACAACGACATGGAAGTTCCTGAGGATGATGACTTTGAGTCACTCTCCCAGGAGGAACTCATTAAAGAGGTACTTGACCCCATTGTCAGAAAAATTGAAATTGACCTTTTGACATAGATTCCCCATTTTGTGCGCACGGGTAGCAATGTATCTGAATGGATGGCCTCTGGCACTACTGCTGGTGTTCCTCAAGTTGATGTTGCTGACAAAGCCTCTGATGGTCATTCCAAGCCATATTACCATGAAGCAACAGCCGTCACCAAACACCAGCCAGACAAGAAGAAAGACAAGAAGAAAAAGAGCAAGCTAGAAGAACGACAAGACCTTGAGGTGATGTGTTCCACTGCACACTCCCATGATTCCGTCTCACATCACACTGTGTAGAGACCTAAATTTGTGGAGACTGTGGTGCCGCCGCGGCCAGCTTCAGATGTCACTCATGTGTCAGCTTCTGAGTCTGATCATTCTTTTACATGGCCCATATTCACAGATCTAGTCTACTCAGCAGACGGCTCTATCAACCTCAAGGCTCAAAACACCTGGATACAGAATGTGTTGAAGGCCGCCATGTTCGAACTCAAGAAAGCCTCTCTCTTCGACAACGCATTCCCCAACATCACTCAGAAGTGAAAGATGGCCCTGGAAGCGGTCCATACCGCTGCCGGGAAGCGCAAGGAATATGCGATATTAAAGAGGATGAAGCACGACTTTGATTACGCACTGGCTCTGGCTGGGATCGTATGTACTCTTTTTGCATGGTTATTTGAATGAAACTAATACACTTACAAGCCGGAGGGACGAATGAGCTCCTTCCGCACCAATCTCAAGAAGCTCGCACATCAAATTGTTGTATCACATTTTGGACTCCAGAAAGGCTGCGCTGACAAGGTAGAAGACCTTCTTAAAAGTCACAAGTATATTTTTCCAACCGATGCCAAGGTCTGTTTAGTATTTTGTTATCTCTCTCTTCATTTCTCTGATTCTCATCTACTACCCAGGGTAAGGTCCTTGGGGACCAACCGTTTTGTGATGAGGCTACCATTGACATCATCCGATTGTCATTCTTTGATGGCGGCGAGGACTCATTTGGCAGTCAGTGCCATGATGATTTCGTTTCTGTCTTAGATGGAAACAATGAGCCAGAGCTACCGGTGGCTATGGTGTGTTTGACTGCAACTATGGTAGGCACCGGCTGTGATACTGTTTCAAACTCTGTATACTGACTACATAACATTCTCCACAGATTTATGCGATATTGAAGGATTGGAGTAGTGGCAACCCGCCTTCAAATGCGCAAGTCAAATCATTCAATGCCTCCTCCCACGTCGGTGTTTACAAGGCTCACCAAGCGACTCTCAACCGCATCTTCAATGGTAGTATAAAGAAGTACCATGCACTGATGGCACGGCTTTACAAGGCAGTCAGGTGCGTCTTGCTTGTGCCATTCTTCATTGTTGGGCACTCTGACTAACTCAACACCAGTGCAATCGAGAACTCGGCATCCACTGCCTCATCAAGCACTTGCGACTATCTCGATCTCGATGCAATGGTCGAAGAATAAATCAAGCTATGAATATGGCACCGAGTCAGTTGCTTCTCAGTTTGCTGATATTTTCTTTTCTTTTCACATCTTTTGATTGTGATATCTCGTTTTAATCAATGTTTATGTATGTCGACTTCAACCGAATTCAAAATAATTTGATGGTATTCGAGGAATAATGACTGAAAACTCAAAGAAATTCGAAGAAATTCGAAGTAATTCGAAGTAACTACGACCGAGCTTGAGAAATCTGGTCGTACTCGATTTCACTGGATTTCACTGAAATTACGAGGAATTCTCCAAAAAATTCTGAAATTACCTTGTTTTTGTGAAGGAGCTTTTTCCCGATGATAATGACGGAGCACACCTTGAATTGTGTGATTGATTAATACATATAACATACCCACAGCAATTAAAACATACCGCAGCGCTAGCAAGTGCCACCATCGCGACAGGCAGCTCAACCTCGTCAGGATGATCATCAATTGTTGATGTCAGATGGTCATGCCACTTTACTCCCGCTGCGAGCTCGTCGCTGAAGAATGCATCCTCGATGGTGTCCAAAATCGCCGGCGCTTGAAATGGTTTGGTTCGGATAAGGTCCCCCTGTAATGTATGAAGCCACTGGCATCAGCTCAAACATAAAATAGACGATAAATCTTTGATGAACCTTCGCGTTCACCGGATAAATGTATGCATTGTTCTTGAGAAGGTCCGCGACCCTGTCATCAGCACCTTTCGTGAGACCATAGTGGCTTGCCACATGTGCTTGTGCAACCTTCCTGATGT
Organism: Suillus fuscotomentosus; assembly: GCF_016647785.1. Lineage (NCBI taxonomy): Eukaryota > Fungi > Basidiomycota > Agaricomycetes > Boletales > Suillaceae > Suillus > Suillus fuscotomentosus. Next base: position 24,026 of record NW_024539620.1, read on the forward strand.
TCCCGCGAATGGTGCCAATACGACCTTCAGGCTGCAAATGAGTTGAGAAGACAGTAGTAAACTCAAGGCAACATAATACACATACCACGGAAGATAACGCACGTACATACTTCGCATCCTTCGTAAGCCGTTTTCTCACATCTACGAATTCCTCTCCATCTTTCGCACATGACAAGAGTATGTCGGCCATAATTTTCCTCCTTTGCTGGAGGTCCAAGTACGCATTTTCGAAGAGGATGTACTCGTGAAGGCAGGTAATCAAGGCCCGCAGCAAGTCCTGGATGTGAGGTTGCTGCTCGGTTAAATTGACCTTACCGGAACTGCTATATACGATGCGACAAGGCAACCAGTCATCTTCGCGTGAACGAATAGACCGCGCTGACACTGCTTCGTCATCTGCAGGTGGCCCACTGGTGGTGTCATCAACCTTGTCTGGCGTGCACCAAGTTGGTTTCTGAAACAACGAGTGCAGTGAGTGAATGTTCAAGAGAATCAACGAGACTCATTCACCTCTTGTTCTCTTTGCTTCAGGTATTTACTTCCTTTTGACAGCGCCCCTTTCTGATTGGCCTTACTGGTCTCTTTCAGCTTGGAAGAGCGATAGCGAGGGCCGGATTTCTTCATGTTAGTAAGCTGACTGTTCCCGGGCCCTATATCCTCCACAGCAGAGTCCATGGTACGAACGGGGTCGTCATTGTCAGAGTCCGGTGATGTACTAGGGGGGATTGAGCTGAATGATGAAGCCGCACTGCGGCTGTCTAAATGAGAGTGTCACTTAAGTACTGGTAGGAGGAGGTTGTCACATACCGTCGTTATGTGTAGTAATTTGAGGACGCTATGCAAATAATGAAGACACTCAGATGTAAAATCATCGATAACAATAGCACATACCTCATAGTCTAGGGTAGCCTTTAGCTTGTCACCAATGAGTCCCAGAATACTGTCATCATCTGATTCGTCGAGTTTGTCGTCTGACTCGGCTCCAGAATCAGATTCGGCGCCATCGCTTCCATCAACCTTGAAGTCGTCTGAGTCAGACTCGAAAAGTTGCGCCGCTGGCTGTGGAACACTGCTCTTCCGTTTTCTGTTCACAGGGTCAGTATTTTTTGGGCCCGCTATGGCATATAATAAATCAGTGTGAGTTCACAATAGACCAAACTCTGATGAAACTTACAGGTTCGTGCCTGCTTGGCATGTTCAGGCTCAGCCGTGCTCGATGCGGCCCGCTTTCGTGTCTTCTTGTCTGGCATCCAAACTGTAATTTGCTCAAGTGAGTCAGAAGATGTGGCTCGACTCAGACAGCCGTTGATGTGCACCTTGATTTTTCAGTGCTGTGACCTTGGATTGTCGGGAGGGTCCTTTATGCCAGATGTTCAGGTGCATTAGAAAAACAAAGCGACACTGAGAAAACGTACGACTTGGAGCAGACTGGGAAGCCAACACTTCTGGAGTAGCGGTGGCCTCCACACGTCTCTTCAGCTTGGCTGCACCCATTGCAGCAGCCTTTTCGGTCGGAGTCGACATTGAAAAGATCTGATAGAGTGAGAGAAAAAGAGAATTGGGTCAGTCGGATGTGCAACTGAAAAAATTGACATTGACACTTACAAATTTGGACTTCGAGGTTCCGAGGTTCCGCTATATCCCGACATACTTTCAGCCAGAGCCACTGAAACCGCTGCAGCCACAGCACCATGCCAGTCTGTGATGGCTGTGGTTGCACATTTAGTGAGAGTGGGTACTCACGTCACCTTGCACAAACCAGGAATTCTGCCTGTGTTAGCATCTACGAGGACATGCGCAACTACATGCCTAGCAGTCCAGGTCACTCACCACAGGTATATCGTTATTGCATTGTTGTCGCACAATGCTGACGCAAACACTGGCACCAAGCCCACCAATGATGATGGGCTGCACAATGATGATGGGCCGCACCTATTTGAAGGTGATTTTTTCAATACTACACCGGACGACCTTGAATGGCCTGTAGACGATGAAGATGATGTTGAGGTGGTGGGTGATGACGATGAAGATGAGGAAATTGAGGGCGAAGGTGGAGTGGCTGAACAAGAGACATATTGGGAACCTCCTAGTATGCAAAGTGCCGAAGAACCGGAGATGAATGAGAATATTCCCATGGATGAACAAGGCAATGCTGACGACGACATTGATGGCCAACGCACTCGTCGTCACGAAGCCGAACTTCCTCTGGACCATCACCCTCATATTGCAACCTTTCCGCTTCGCACTGCTGGAGCCACAATTGATGAAATTGTTAGTGAGCAAAATGGATATCAGTCGTATGGTGAAAAGATGAGTGAAGATGGAATTAGCTGTGTCTGGGCCCCGTTCACCTCACATATTGACTATGAAGTTGCCCAGTGGGCCAAGCTGAGGGGGCAAGGTTCGACTGCCTTCTCAGATCTACTTAACATTGACGGTGTGAATTTATGTTTTCTCTGGCAATACTATGGTACTGACTTCAACAGGTTTGCGAACGGCTTGGCCTCTCTTACAGGAATTCTCGCGAGCTAAACCACATTATCGACAGCAAAATCCCTGCCCACCGTCCTTGTTTTAGGCGCCAGGAGATCCTGGTTGCTGGCGAGGCCTTTGATGTATACTTTCGGGATATCCTACAATGCGTCAAGGCACTGTTCGGAGATCCGGAACTTGCACCTCACCTGGTATTTGCCCCCGAACGACACTATTCCGATGAGGACAAGACTCAGAGGATATATCATGATATGTATACAGGCAATTGGTGGTGGCATACGCAGGTGAGAGAACTAATACATGACTTGGGGCCTTGCACTAATTGAGTTGAATGTATAGAAACGTCTCGAAAATGAAAAACCTGGCGCAACTATAATCCCCATCCTGCTCTCATCGGACAAGACCCAAGTCACGATGTTTCGAAACAAGTCAGCGTACCCAATTTACATGACTATCGGAAACCTCCCCAAAGAAATACGACGACAACCCTCTCGTAACGCGCAGATACTTGTTGGTTATCTTCCCACAACAAAGCTGGAGCACATCACCAACAAAGCAGCACGGCGTCGTTGTCTTGCGAATCTTTTTCACGCATGTGTCCGTCACATTGTTGAGCCACTCATTGTGCCAGGCAAGGATGGGATGTCAATAGCCAGCGGTGATGGAGTCCTTCGTCGTGGTCACCCTCTTTTGGCCTGTTATATTGGAGATTACCCAGAGCAACTCTTGGTGACTGGGATGAAGACTGGAGAGTGTCCGAAATGTGATATACCTTCGACGGAGCTTGGGAGCAAAGATCTACCTTTTGAGATGCGTGATTTGGATCAAATCTTACATGCACTCGCTCTCGTCGATGAAGATCCGACTCAATTCACCAAGGCTTGTCGAGATGCAGGTAAGGTTTTTTGACTATGTTTTACCCGTTTCTGACTCTTGCACTCATTTCAGGAATAAAACCACTTTATCATCCTTTCTGGGAGGGACTCCCGCACTGTAATATATATAATGCAATCACTCCCGACGTTCTCCACCAAATATATCAAGGCCTTGTCAAACACCTTATCTCTTGGATCAAATCAGCTTACGGCAAGGCCAAAATTGATGCGCGGTGCAAATGTTTGCCTCCGAATCACAATATCCGCCTATTTATGAAAGGTATATCAGTTTTGTCGCGAGTAAGCGGTACGGAGCACCAGCAAATATGCCGCTTTCTTCTGGGCCTAATCATTGACATCTGTTTGCCTGATGGGGCATCCCCTGTTAGACTGATTCGCGCAGTTCGAGGCCTCCTCGACTTCTTATATCTCGCGCAGTACCCATGTCATTCGGATCTGACATTAGAGCTTCTGAGTGGTGCACTGAACCGATTTCACGACAACAAGTCTATCTTTGTGGATCTAGGTATCCGATCATCATTCAACCTCCCAAAGCTCCATTCTTTCCGACACTACGTTACGATGATTCGAATGTTCGGAACCACTAACAATTATAACACTAAATATACAGAACAACTTCACATTGATCTAGCGAAGGATGCATACTGCGCGACAAATCACAAGGACGAATACATGCAAATGACCCTCTGGCTCGAGCGACGAGAGAAGATGCTGTGGCACGATAAATTTATTCAATGGCGTCTACACAATGGTGCTGCCCCAGCTCATGTCCCTCAATCGCGTCATCCCCTACCCCACTCCGACCTTGTATATCTGCGACAATCAAAGCTAACAAAAAACCCATCTGTTAAACGGGTGACATTTGCGTCCCTAGCTGAGCAGTATGGTGCTGTACATTTTCAAGCTGCTGTGGCTCGTTTCGTCGTGCAAGTGACACAGCCTGATTTGACTGTGAGGCAGTCTGAAGAGGCTGCCTGCCATGTCAATCTACCATTCCAGTCAGTTGCGGTATTCCACAAGGTCCGCTATAGTACTGTGGGTGATGATGGCATGCTAAACAATGTCACCGTTGACGCAATCCATGCGAGACCTGCCCGACATGACTGCCACAACAGGAAAGTTCCAGCGAGGTTTGATACTGCACTTGTAAATCTGGGCAATGGCGGAAAAATGGGTGTTGAAGATGAGTGTCTTGATGTGTGTATGCAGGGACACTTCGGCTGACGAATGACTTGCAGGATATCGTGTTGCGCAAGTTCACGTGGTCTTCTCACTGTCGGCCAATGTCAAACGTGCACTGTTTGGCAATGTCAATGTGCCTGACCACCTTGCTTACGTCGAATGGTTCACACCATTCACTGCACCAGACATTAACCATGGAATGTATAAGGTTTCACGCGCACTTTATGATGGTGACAGGCAATCCAGCATTGTCCCTATTCGCAATGTTCGACGGTCCATTCACTTAATACCCAAGTTCGGGACAGTAGCTCCACGTGAATGGACTACGAGCAACGTATTAGACCGGTGTAGCACTTTTTTTGTAAACAACTTCACTGACCGAGATGCATATGTAACTGTATTCTAGTTAAATAAAAGGCTTGTTGTACACACTTCAATGGCCCGGCCGATGACTGATATTGGGTCTCTAGGCATTGACAGATGGTTTCTCACGGTTCGGTCTTGGTGTGCAAATTTTTTCTCCATGTCGATTCAATCTCTTTGACTATCATCTGCTCGTGTTTTACGTGTATCAAGTGTCTTGTTGGATATATTTATGGTGCGCAGGTTCCACTTCTAAGCTACAGATACTCTAACTGACCAACTTGCAGGACTGGATTGCGGAGAAAGAGAATATAAGTCCCAGGAAATGGTTGGTTGATTCTGAGGGTAAGATCATTCATTCTCACTGCCAGTGGACTTGTAGCCCGTGCTCGCCTTCCCCAGGCCTGGACTTTGGCAAACATAAGGCACCAGTCTCACCCATCAAAAAGTAAGTCGTTGATCATATCATCGTGTCAGCAGATTCTTACCAAGTGACAAGGATTAAAAAACCATTGATCTGCAGATTTCCATTGCCAGAATTTGTGATTAGCGCTACCCCTGTGACAGAAATACCTGAAACTCCTGTTCCACCATACCGTCAAACTCTGGCCCCTTTAACTGTCTCTCAAAATTACATGTGTAGACTTGTGGCAGATCGTTGGGATGCTGAAATCAAGCGGTGTGAGGAGGCAAGAAAGGCTCATCTGTTGGAAGTCCAGCTTGCTGCTCACGGCATACGTAAATTAGTATAATAAGATCACATTCGAGAAAACGAGTACTAGTACTCCCAATGTACCAAACAATTTTCCCTCACTTGCGCGAATTCTGTGGCCCTGTTAACACATTAGTCAAATTTGCTGAATATTGGATTGGATTGACGCACATTCTGGAAAACGGTACATGATTTTCTATGTTTTACAAAATATGATCCAATTTTCGCCAATATTAAAAGGGGTTTTTTGCTGATGACATCGAATCCGATCCGGGGATTCTCGAACAGGCCACAGTCAAAGATGATAGCGACTTTGAGGAGCCCCATGAGCACCGGGTTTACACCGAACATTTGTATGAATTTGAATACCCCCGAGGAGCGTTCGACCTCATGGCATGCCGGTTTGTGGGTGGACCTATTATCGAGCCCATGTAGAGTGAGGCCCAATATGTTTAATCATAGGTAGAACTCTTACCAATTTTTCTTTTGGCACTGTACACAAGAAGGCACACAACCCTTCAGACTTCAGTGTCATTTCAGTCAGAAATCATACCTCTTTTGAGCAATATCAGACGCCCTTACACTAAAAGCATATTGCAACACTCAATTAATGGCTGAAAGAGTATTCAAATATTTGACCACCACCTTTGCGCATTTCAAAGGCTTCTCCAATTTCGTTTGACATTGCGTACATTGTACGCCGAAGTCCTTCTGGCTTGCTTTGAGAGATTTAGTGGAAGCTGCTACAGCGCGGAAGGAATCACCGCTCTCTGGATGAATCGCATGTTTGACATAAATGGTCTGTGGAGTCAAAGAGAGGTTGTTTGTGTTAGCACTCATGTTCTCATGAATGGGATGGGTGGGAGTTGAGCAAACATTGAGCGCTACTAATAGCAGTGAGGTTTACCAGGCGCAAAATGAACGGCGAATCACGAGTGTCCTACTTGGAGCTTGGCGTAACGGTGGCCCATCAGGCCTCGAGGCCTCAGGTCCTAGATAATAAAATATTAATGTTAGGCCAGCTATAACCATTTTGGATGTATCAAGTGTAGCGCTCATGAGGTGCGAATCAAAGTGTCTGCAACAAATTCACACGATTCAGCCTTCGTTGGTTTACATAAATGTATGAGGACCCATCAATTATTTCGAACGAGGCGAGCACTTTTTTACTGTAATGTCTAACACGCTAACCACTCTCTGCTCGTCATAGATTTTTGGCTCGTTGATCATTTTATGGCAGATCGACCAGCGGTTGCAACTGGCAGTCAGGAGAGACATCATCAACACAAGAGGTGTACTAATGGGCCAGCACCTCCATTGCAAAAACGATAACAATTCATTTCACTTGCATCTTTTTTTCAAAAGAGAGTACTGTGCGATCTCGGTGTGTGTCAATACCAGATTCTTGTCTCCTCCCAGTATTGGTGATCTAACATCAGTGAACCGGTGAGAGTTGTAGAAGAGTATATATCACAATATATAGTACGTAATCAGAAAAACCGTCATAATTCTGCTATGGGGGATCAGATTGTCATTTTTGGCTATATAGAGGAAAGGATAATGCATAATCTTCCTGCAGAGGTTCATCGTGTGGAAAGCATCACGATGTCACTGAAACTCAAAGTTGCAAGGGAGGTGGAGCGGAAGTTGGCGGTCAGCCTAGATGAACCAAGGCTGCCGCATCCTGACCAATGCCGAAGAATTTCAAACTAAGAGCGAGGGCTCGTATTTCCCAGAGGATACGAGCATGTTCGCCAAGTGAGCAAGCCTAAAATTCTGCCCTGCTTTAGCTATTAAGAACCTGATTTTCGTTTTGGTGATGATTGCATACTATATATCGATTGGGAATGCGTGTGAAAATGTCATATCATTTTGCAACAGTCAGCATGTGCTTAGGAAGTGGGACAAACACAACTTATACCATATTTCGAGCGCTCGTGTGATCAGATTTGTGTGAGTGATGGCTAGCGGCTGTATGCTGCTCGCCAGTGCGCTCCTAGAAGTCATGACCATGCGCTGAGACCAGCTGATTTCTCCGCAGTGACTTAATAAACAAAATGACAGCCCAGGGCCAGAAGGGAGTGCTACTCACTACCTTAAGGGACATCACAGGATCTTGAATTTGGCGTGACTGTCAGCTGCTTTCCCTGCAAATCCAGTCCTTCTTGCACATCAGTTGGCACAGGGACTAGAAATGGTAGAAACTAACTTGATTGATCTGTATTTCCTTGTTTTGCATTGTTGCAAACAAACGAGCGGTTCCAGCGACTGTAGCTTCCATTGACCTCTGGATATCTTATGTAGCCATCAACCACATCTGCGAATCTTCACTCGTCGATGCAAAATGACAGGTTGTGATACCATAGGTGTATTCAGCACGTTCAATTTATAAACATTGACAATAAATTGTGTGGTATGGAGTTATAACTACTTGAAAATAGGACGATACGAAGAAAGTAGATAGGTAGATTCCTAGTCAGAATCGAAAGCAGCTTCATCGAGCTGCGCCCGCTGCCTAGCAAGCATGTTCACAGACAGATTGGCCTTTGCCGTGCTGCTAAGTTCTTCACGACAATTTCTTCCAAAAACTTTTCTAAAAGCCCGGGCCAGCCTATCAGTTGTGGCTCGTTCAGGACATAGGGTACTGTACCTTGTCCACCACTCCAGGAGTCGCTTGACCCTGCGCTGTGATTCTCGACCTGGAGCGCGTTCAAAGAAGTCCACCACTGTCTTCCAGAATTGGATGTAGTCGAAGTCACCATCCACCGACCTCCATGAGGTGATGGAAGAAAGCGCGAATCGCACCTGCCAGTGCAGACGTTAACTGGTTAATTGTGAGAAGCTTTAGCAAGACGACTTACTTGGCAAGCGATGTAGGCAATTGAGCGAGGAGTAACCTTGTCCATCTGGATAATCTGGGCAACGTGCTTCTTGACTTTGATTGCTGAGAACGCTCTCTTAGCGCGTCGGTTGTTCTCGATGACATCCGTGCCATCACCATCGCCCTCTACATCCTTTGCTGAGGAGGGAGACGTGAACACAGCCTTGTAAGCCTGCTAGCATGGTAAGGCGGTGACTGGGGAGCTTGGGTGCGACAAACCTGTACCAGAATTTTACCCTTGAAGATACCTTCCTCCAGATTGTCAGGGTTGGCAACATACTTTTCATACACAAAGGCTGGAAAGGAAAGATCGGTCACAGTATAACCCTCTGAATGATCTCGAATCCCTGCCTTTACCCTGGTAAAGAGTCAGAGTTGTGCAATGTCGTGTGCCAGCCACTTAACTTACACAGGGTTTCTCCAGTCAAGTTCAGTAGGGCATAGTAGCCTCCCACACGTGTCATTGACAAATCCACAATAGTGTTTGTCGTCAGACTCAACTGGGGGATTTGGCCTCAGCTCTGAGTTGACCCAGTCTGAAACTAGTGTTTTAAGCTTTGCCATATCATCTCCCCGAGCACTGTCGGCCCCCTGCCTAAGCTAAAAGAAGGTTCAGTCAGTCGTTTACTCAGATGGTAGAGTGGCATACCATTTTTATCAAACAGGCATAGTCGTCATAATCCATTTCCGTCGCCTTTTTCACAAGCCAAGGCAAGGCTCCCACTAGGGCACTGTACCCCGCCTGTAGTCGGTTCTGACTGCATAAAGAAACTGATAAGTAAGCTCGCCATGAAAAGCCAGGGGTGAAGGAGCTCACTCCAGAGTAGCATCCTCATCACCATCGTCCTCATATCTTCTGTCGTTTTCAGTCACCAAATCTTCTATACTGTCGAACAGAGTGACAACGCACCTGATGGCTCTTCCTTGAGCTAAGTAATAGTTATTGTGCCTGCTGGACGGTGAGTAAAGCGGTCCCAATGCGCGTGGTCATGAGCCATGCCTCTCTTTCACTGCGCGCCCTGACTCCAGAATCTCTACCTTGCCCTCCAGCTCAGCAATTCTCTGTCTCTGCCGAGCCTGCACATACGCTGACTCTGCGTGTGCTCGTTGTGCTTCTAGGGCCTCGTGAACGCTGTGGTCATGATTGTTTGGCTGGCTACCAATGTCGGCAGGTAAGCCTGAGGTACTGCTTTCAGCCATGGAGGGGAGGAGGGTACTGCTGGATGTGCTACAAGAGAAGACGAGGAGTGAGTCAGAGGTGCAGTGAAGGGTGATGGAAAGAAACAAACTCAACAAATGCCTGCTTTATACGTAGTCATTCCTGCTATGACCATTTAAGCAAGTCAGCAGAAATATGCATCGGTACCCGTCCAAGGCTTCAGGCGCTTGCTTCTGTCAGTGAGTTGCTTAATATGGACTAGAACGTGACACACCTATCATAATTCAGCTCCGACTCTCTCGTAACTCGCGCCTGGCATCCAATTTTTCCGAGTCTTGGCCGTGGTTTTCCTGTGGTGAGTCAGGCTGAGCGGAGACTTGCATGATGATGCTACTGCTCCATTAAAGCACAACATCTGACCTAAATAAAAAAAACCATAGTCAATGGCGGTACAGTTATAAGTAACGAGTTATAAGCTACTGTGAAGACTCAGAAGCCCTGCAGCTCTATGAGTGAAGATGAGTCGGATTTGCAACTGGCGCCGGCCAACCTATAGCCAAACCAAGCCCAGCGCTCTGAAATATGCTGGACTGGTTCAACCAAGTGCACAATCCCTTCCCACCCCCACCATCCAACGAGGAGGAGTTTTCAAGGTGGGAAGCTCACCCACAGTGGACGCAAGTTGAAGGTCTGTAACAAGCAATTGAAAAGTTGGAGGGGGTGGTCGCTACCAGACGCCGGTAGATAGCATGCGTCTAGTAAAAGGAATGTTTAAATAGGTAGATAACTCATCTGGATGCGTGGAAGTAGCCTACCAGTACTAGTAATGGCATGACTTTATTAATCGTCCAACTTGAAGTTGCTCACGCAGCTGTATCCATCATGAACCCACCATTAAAGTGACCGTCAATCGTCAGGAGGTATGCATGGATGATTATCGGGGACGGGAGGCTCGTTCCGATCAGCGAAATTGTTGGGAGGCATGGGTACATCATCTATCTGATAGTTATTAGTGCATAGTTCAACGTGTTCACTGGACAGACATACCAAATTGTCAAAATCATCACTCATTGTGATGTCCAATTCATCCGAGTGGTGGTTCTGTTGACTCGGCTGCGACTGGTCCATCGAGGTAGTTTGAGCACATGTTCGGCGTCCAACAAGTCTCGTGTCTTTGATTTTGTGCGCTCGTTTGGCAAGCGTCTGCATTGTGGCTGCGCGACGAGATCTGGGAGGTAGAGAGGAGCCAGAAGCAGTCCGGGTAGATTGGAAAAGAACTAAGGGAACTTTACAGTCAGAGTACGGTTTATATACTGGTGAGTAGAGTGCCCGTGATTAAAGAATATAATGAAACAATGACTGGAGGAAATCAAATATGTTCTGAGGCTTGGCCCGACATGCGGCCAACAGGGTCCGGTTCTAGACTGTGGCCGGTTCAATCAAGGTAACCGCCACAACGAGCGAGGAGTTTGAAATTTAGCAGGTGCCGGTCGTGCTGGTCATACTCGATTGCATGTACTAGTACAACGCGTCTACCATCGTTCAGACTCTATAATATTTGCTATGTTAAGTTTTATGCAGCATATGGCAAGCTTGCTGAAGTACTGCTGCAACTCCCGGTTGATGTTCCTGTCGCCCTCTTCTCGGCAACTTTGCCACAGCCGATACTCCAATGAATCATGAAATCGCTGAATCTTTCGAAGGATTTGACAGATACCTTCATACTGACCACCAATTGCCCCAATATCAGTCACATAGTGATTCCTATGTAAGTGCTCTATTACAAAAATGGTAGAGAAGTGCCATAGCTTTGCAAAGAGACCTTTAGAAAAGTTTATGCGTCCAGTGCTCGTTAGTTTTTTGAGAATTTAAAAGGAGAGTAGGTCATCAAACTCATCTTCCTCCTCGTAGCCATCGTCGCTTCCAAGTCCCTCACCTTCACACTCCAGTCCATCTTCACTAAGCTCCTCATCTGTCTGATCTTCAGTCTCGTCATTATTGCTATATCCCTCATAGCCCTCACCATCGTCGTCCTCACAATCGCTACCGCCTACCACGCCTGCCCCATTGCCCAGAAACTCAGTGCCAAGGGAGTCCCTAGCCATCCTGCGCAGCGTTGCCGGGTGCCCTACACCAAGGTGAGTATACCTCATAAACATATCTCTGTCCACAAAGCTGGTCTAGAGGTTAAGGAGCACCATTACAAGAACTAACAGTGTTACTCACATCCCAACATAGTAAGCCTCCCAATCATCCAGCTCTCCTTCAGGGCGTGCCAGGGACATTCCACCTTGAAGTGAACTAGTGCCACGTCCCATATTAAAGGCTGGAATCAAATGCACTCCTCGAATCGCCTGCGCTGGATCAAGAAACCCAAATGCATCCGCGTCAGACTCCTCAACAAAGGCAACTTTTGGTAGGTGGGCATGCTTCATGCCAGACTTATGACTCCTCACTGGCGCCAGCCACCTAACCCAGAGAACTTCCAGGTGATGTTTCACAGGTTTGCCCCTGTCGTTGATCCAGGTTTCCATATGGTAGATAGCCAGTGCATGGGCATACCAATATGGGTGGTCGGGCTTCGTCTCGCCGGAAAGTACCATGAGGTCAGCGTGCGTTCTAGGATTGATGGTATCATACTCTCGCCTCATATCATAGGTGGTGTAATGCACCTGCATGGTCTGGACAGAGTAAATGGTGTCATTAGGGATGATGACTGAGTGCCTCTCCTCATCTGTGAACACGTGGTCACAGTAGCTGACATTCAGCTTGCGCAGGTGGTAAAGAATGTGGTCCTTCAATTTGGGTATGAACCTCTGACAATCACTATAAGTAAGGCATTTTATAAATCTAGTGCGACCTACTTTGAGGGCCGGATCACCTTCATGAAGCCGAAGGAACTTGAATAGAGTAATTGGATGGTTTTGACCAGCCGCGATGTGGTGATCAGAGAGAGGCGTGTCTGAGTTAGCGAGCAATCGACAAATAGAGGGCAATGAGCCCTGTGTTTCTGCCACCCTTCGCAGCACGCGGCGCCTGCGCTCATGTTTGGCCAACTGCGCAGGGGTGTCCAGTTTGCTGGTCAGTGGATAGAATGCCTTGAGAGCTCGGTGTGCGAGCTCTCCCTGCACGTGGACTTTAGCTTTGGAAGAATGAAACTCAACTGATACTTACAATTTGGGTAGTAAATGAGTTGGTGGTCCCAAAAAACCTGATGGTTCTCACATAGTCCCCCATGGCGTGAAACTTGTAAGTATTCAAGTTGAAGTTCTTCACCCTGGCCCCGCTCGATTCTGGAGGGGGATTGTGAGCTTCAGGGCACTGAGAAGACCTTTTTTGACGAGCTGCTTTCTCCTTCGGCAACTCTGTAGTAGTAAAGGCAGTGCAAGTGTGATCATGAAACCTCCGCAGCTTCTGGGAGAGTTTCTTGAATGTATCTTCAAAAAAAACGAGGGTAGAATCCGAGTGGATTCTAAGCTTTGCGAGTGCGTGCCATTGCGCGAATCTATATAGCAGAGATCACACCGCCAGGTCATGATTCGGGGGGAATAGCCCTTCAAAAACTGGAATGGCGCACTGGGGAATGCCTCAGCTGTGCGTAAAACTACGTAGAATAAACTCACCTGTAAAATGTCCTCGAAGTCGCGAGCCGCTAACCTTTTCATCTCAGAGGTGTTGTTGGAAAATTTGCGAATTACCCCATTGCCAAATGTTGGAACTTGACGAAATCTAGGACGAGTTAATTGGCAGCAACACTCCGTATGGACTCCACGCACCTGGCATCTAGGGTTGCCACCAAACGAGAACCCCCTGGAATGGCGTAGAGAAGCCTCACGAGGTGGGTAAGTAGAGCCTTCCACGTGCCCAACTCACACTCGTGCATGATATCGACGACCAACATACGGAATGGATCGAGGCCAAGCGGTCCAAGCTTCTTGACAAACTGGTTCTGCCGACACTGGTTTGAGCTAATCATAACGGGGGCAGAACTGACACTTACCAGAATAGGCACCCATGAACCTTGTCCAAGGGCGTCCTCCACCCTTGCACCGTCTACGGTACTTCCTAACCGATAGATAATCTCACAAGCCCTAACAACCTTGGACATAGCATACAGCCGAAGGTTGGTTATCCGGCTTTTCATATCCTTCACCAGACCAAAACAGCTGAATAAGCCTTTTGGTACCATGCAGCGAGGGCATGCACAGGAGCCCATGTCCTTGATAGCGGCGATCAGAGCCCTAGAAATTTATGAGCTGAATTTTCAACAGACAGTGAATAGTGTACTTCTCAGGATAATCCGCAGAATATGTAAATATTCGAGGATACACCCTCCGCATCATTCCATCAGCACATTTCAAAACAAAACCATGTCTGTATGCATAAATAAATTTGTCGTCCAGTAAAATTTCCCAGCAGGCATGGAACAATTCCCTGCAGCAGTGAGTGTGAAGGGAGGCCAAGCCTGTCTTTGATATGCGAGGCAAGCTGCTCAGAAGGTCTTTGATGCTATCAGGAAGCTAATGAGTGTGGCAAACGTCACCAATAGTCAAGAAATGTGCAATCCAAATGAGCTCACCGAAGGTAGGAATCCTATGAGATGACAGGATCCTGATGTTGGTGACAAGCGTATGTACTTCGTCAAATTTCCGAAGTAGGCGTAAAGCGGCCAAGCCTTTGTGGTTCCAAAATTTGCAAGGTGAGTAGCATTGGAGAAGAACATTAGGCCTGCGATCACCCGCTCCAAAGAGCACCCGGGCTCCTTTTGCAACTTGTGGAGGTCGTCCTGAGCTTCCAACCAAGCATCTGAGGTGTAGAGCTCGTCGTATATCCTCTCCTGACGGCCATCCAGAGGGTCCTTCCACAGACACTTGAAAGGAAAAAGATGGAACACCCCTGCTTGAGCATCTGCAAATGCTGCACGTATAACTTCAATGAGAGGGCGGAAATGAAACCCAGGGATCGAATAAGACATAGGGCTAGCCTCTTTTTCCTTAGTTGGAATGTTGATGCTGACATCGGTCTCCACCCAGTCATCAGGAAAAGTGATTCCCTTCCCCCCCTCATCTGTATCGAGTTTTCGCAAGCTCTGCCTCACAGAGAACCCCTGAAGGTGCTTGCTGTCAAAACCCTCCGCCATAATGACGTCCTTGACAAGGGTGGCAACCTTAGTTTCTGACACCCGGCTGCTGCCAGAGTTCATCCAGGACATGAGCCGATAGACCGTCATATTCGCGAAGGGGTAAGGGGGAGGGAAGACCTGCGGCGGAGCATCGGTTCCTCTAGAAGGGGTAGGGCACGTTCTAGCAAGCAACGATGATGAAATGTACTTATCAGGCTCAAATGAGGGACGACGGGGGTACAGCCTGTAGAGACCGAAAGAGTTGAGGGTAGTTTGAAGTTTATCTCGGAGCATTAGAAGGACACGTCGGATCCTTGCTGGAGCTGGCAGGGCGCCCGAGTTTTGAGTCGAAGCACTACAGACACGATGATTGACATTATCAGAGCTATTGAGGTCCTCCACCGAGGGCTCAACATCAACAAAAGGCCTTGGAATTTTTCTTATAGGGCGCGCTGGTTGGTCTGAAGCAGGTATTGAAGGGGTCAGAAAGCTACAACTGGTACGGCATTCAGAGAAACACAAACCAGAGGCATCCAAGAGGTCCCCGCGGTCAACATCCATCGCACAGTCAGTGTCATCATGTGCATGTCCTGGGAGAACAGAGTGCTGCAAGTCTGTGAGGCCGGAAGTGTCTAAAACGGCAGCAACAGGCCCCGGCATTTTCTCTGCCAGCAGGGGGCCGCAGGGGGCAATTGGCTTTGGACGGCCAATTCTCTGACGTCCCAGTTCACATAAGTTAAGGACAATGGTGACAGCTAGTACCACCACTCACATGCAAAAACATTGACTGAGGTAGATTGGCAGCCAAATTTGCGGAGACAGCCTCTTTGGCATGCTCTTGCCTCTTCTGAGTTGCAAGAACACTAGACCTCTTGTAGAAGTGGCATGATGTACGATGCCTGCTGAGTCCACGGGTGTCCGTTGCCCTCTCCCAAGAGCAACCCAGAGCACCACACAGTGCCATCAATAGGAAGCCTGAGCTGAGTAGAATGACGATGAACCAATTGAAAAGATATGATCCTGCAAAACCCAGGCGCATCGTCACGCTCTGGAAGTGAAGGTGCGTCTGCTCAACTCGGGGCAGACACTCCAGTGGTTTAAGGCCCTGACACACGTTACTAGTATAATAGATGTCAATTACGGGATAAACTCGGAGTTCTGTTTGACTGACTTACTTGTTTTGTACTGCACTTACGGTAGCACATTCTTGCGAACTTGAGTCGGCGCCGTACGCCTGCCGGCGGCATCACTGGCATGCTTAAAGCCCAAAATTCAATTGACACTGGTATTTTCTGGAACACACTGACTCAGACATCGCGATGGTCTCGACTTAGAGTCTTTGCACTCCTCCCTGCATGCTGACAGTATGAATCATTGTCTGAGACGCACTGGTATGGGCTGTCATGGTCTAAAGGGACTTTGTGGCAGCCCTATATTGAACTCCCAAAATCATCGCAATCATTGCGGTATATCATCGAGTCCGAGTCAGAGAACCAATGAGTCCTTCAAGTTCAAGTTGCCACAGCAGCACCGTGACCGTTCATTGCAACGACGCTTCTCTCATCCTGGCGGCTGCAGTCACGGATTCTGGCGATTTTCGAGGGGTTCAAGTTGAAGCTGGTCGCTCCGAGTCCAAGTTCCTTCAAACTGTGAGTCAAAGCATGGTCATCATGACAGCTGTGATAGTACTACCAGCCTATCTCAGACTCGGACTCGGACTCCTGGGATGGACGAGTCACGCACTCTAAAAGCTCGAAGGCCTCTACCTTTACCTTAACCAGCTTGTTCAACTCCAAGGAAGTCATTCACGATGTCCGTCGTCTCATTTCTTAGCGAGGTGAGTGCCTACCAGTGAATACGCTTTGCCGCAGTGGTGTGTGATGGCATCATCTTCTCACGTAACAGAGGTGTTCCGTGGTCGGGCATTGCCGACCATTCAGAATCAATCGTACCAGTAAAAGTTCTCACACATTTCAGAGTCAACCACACCGTTAGCCAGCGGGCATGAGTGGTAACTCCTCAGCATCAAGGTGCAGTAGTTTTTTCTCCACCAATAGTTCGTTCAGAAACACAAGGTTTGCTCATTTAACCATGCGCGCAGCACATCCACTCATTTCTGCAGGTCAGTGTCCATGCCTCCCACGTCTGTTGCACCCGATAGCTCCCCTCCCCAGGGCAACCCCCCTACTCCACTATCCTCACACACTGCTGTCAAAAACTACGCTCCTCAAGTCAACGGACATACCCTTCGAGTCGAAGGGGCAAGCGCTGCAGTTCCCACAAAGAGTATTGTTGGTAGAGGACATCATAAGCATCCCTTTCAGTACTCCCTGTCTCGAGGTGGCAGTCACGACCAAGATTATAATCTACCTTCAAAGAGGTTAAAGACTCTCCAAACAACGGTGTGTCCCTTTGAACACTAACTTGAGTCCGATTCTTATATTTCTCCCGCAGTGGAATTGTACTACTGAGCCCTCGTCTGAAGCCACACAATATCTCAATCAGCGCATGCTCGAGCTTTCACGCATGACTCGTCGGGCAATTGCCGCAAGAATAAGATACCAACGTCTTCGCTCCCGCGAACTGGACCAGATAAAGTCCATTCTTGAAGATGAGACGGAGGTGTCCCAATCCCAGCTGAAGGGGATTGATTTGCAAATAGGCTCTATACGTAACTTACTTCAGGATCAGGGTGTGACGGTGGGGAGTCAAGGATGTAGGTTTGACCCTAGCGATATTGGCCCTTGGGTTGAAAGTTCTTCCGACGATTCAGGTCTGGTGGCTCTTGAATCTCCTTGCGATTCAGCATGTACATCTGATTTGGAAGAATAGTTTTGTTCTATATTCCCTAAGCATGTACGTCTATGTAGTTTTTAGCATCAAATTATGAACCCGTGTTGATCATGGAACAGTTAGTGGAACCTGAAGCTTGAAGCTTAGGTCACCACCGCAACGGCTTAGAAGGGCATTTCATTCAAACTAAGGAATATGTATAGGGGTCGCACCCGTGTGCTGGTCGTGTCTCCATCAGCCGCGACTTCGAGCTGACTCGGCCCAGCTGTCTGATCAATGTGACCTTTCAGGGAACATTTGGGCGCTGAATGTCCTCACTGGGTGAGTCGATTAAATAATCAATTCTAACCTTCCTATTGAATAGCAGGAGAATCAAGAGAAATTTCCCCCTGCAGACAAACTCTGTTGAGGATGACTCGAAGATCCGAGAGATCGCCGTCCTATATCGGTTCACGATGGATGAACCCACCATCGCAGCTGTAAGTATCGTCAAGGCAAAATCTGACCATCATCTATGCGAACAAGGTAATCACCGTCTATTGTGCTTAGTTGCTTACGTGTCCATGCCCTAAGTCACTCTACCATGACATCCCTGAAACATTTTGAGCACTATTCCTCTATGACTGGGACCTTGGTAAGTTTGCACGAGGTGGACGAAGTCCAAATTGGCTGAAGACCTCATCTCAACTTCACCTACCATCTCATCTTGGACTTGTGTTAAAGATCTAACCTCATATCTTTCCGTTCACAGCTAATAGAATTATTACTATTTAACTCCCCATCTTTCCATCTTCCTCGGGTCATTCTATCTTCGCCATGTCCTTCGAACCCTTACATTATGTCCCCAACGACCCTTCGAGTTGTACTAGACTGCGGTCGACCACACGGCCAGCTGTTGCGGGCCAATCACACCGTATCTATCCGTACTCGCGCATCGCCAGCGTTGGTCACGGTGGTAGTTCAAAATGCTCCAAGTCTGCCTCAGTGCCATCAGCTAGTATGACGTCCCAGGTGGATAGTATAGCTGAGATTAGCAGCACCAAGGTCGAGAAACAGCCGCTGAAGGACTTCAGTCCAACCGAGCAGCTTGCCCTCACATGGGTGAAGAGGCAGGCCATTTTGAACTCCGTCACCACCAATGGCTGGCTTCGCAACACCACGCAGGTGCAAAAGAAGGCTGTGATAGGCTATATTTCAGAGATTGTCAGCCAAGCCAATCTCAAGTTTGCATGTGGTACGTAGTACTACTGACTACACTCTGCCTACACCTCGCAGAACTGATTTGCAAACTTCAGATATAGAGACGACTTCCAAGGTAGTGAAGTGGGTCATCAAGGCTCTTTCGGATGACCGTAAACAACTTGCTCAAACTTCTGAGAACTTCGTGGGTTGTCAATACCTTCACATGTCAGATCCCGCAGCGTCCCCTGAGGACTGTCAAACTTATATGGAAAACCGCCGGCGTGAGGTGCTCGATCCTGAGGCGCCCTTTAGCTATTACCTACATGGCCATGAGATCACGAACATGTCGGTCTTTGTCCTTCTGTTCGCGAACCCTGGGATGGAAGAAGCGCATATACATCATTGGTATCGTTCCCCAAACACACCCCTCCGAGATGAGGACATGCGAAACCAGATGATGACCACCCCTACTCAGATGTTA
This sequence comes from Suillus fuscotomentosus, assembly GCF_016647785.1. Lineage (NCBI taxonomy): Eukaryota > Fungi > Basidiomycota > Agaricomycetes > Boletales > Suillaceae > Suillus > Suillus fuscotomentosus. The sequence continues at coordinate 43,290 of NW_024539620.1, forward strand.
GCACACTCGGCGGCTGCAGTAAGTGTCAGATCTTTATTCTAACGTACGTTCGTCAACTTCTACATAATTTTCAGATGATTTTAGCAATCCGGCGTACTCTGAGCGGGAAAACCACAGTGTCGGGTAAACCGGCCCGCTTTGGCATGGAGCTGCATGCCGACTACCAGGACGCTGTCCATCAAGCGATATTGCTGGCACTGGTGTCTCCTATCCATGGGCCAGCATTGGCAGCACATTTGATAGCTCTCCATGGAAGAGGCATGTAAGTTACCGAGTCACTAGTTGAATGCAGGGTCATGTTCATACTTTTTCAGGAAGGCTCTTCATGGCGCAATTGGTCTGGATGTTTCTGTGAAACCAGTACACAATCCCGTTACATCAGAGGACCTAGAAATAGTGCAGCAGGCATTACAGCTTGCAGGTTTGCACCTGCAACATAGCCAGGCCTCCGCCGTGGATTACTTACGAGCATGACACTACTACACCACACCCATTCATGTCCCTGAGACTCTAGAGGAGCTAATCCTACCACTAGCTGATGCTGCCCAGCCTTCGACCATGCACTCTCCAATGAGTCAGTCATTGGCAGCAACTGCACAGTCAACTACAGCTTTTTCCTCACCCACTACTACTATAGATCCCAGATTGATCTCACTGCACGCACCCGCAGTGCGGGAAGATTTTGGTGATGACTTCTTAGCGTTTTCTCAAGGTTATTTAGACATGTAGCTTGATGGGGTTCTGGGAGAGCAGCCAGTTTTGATAGTGCGTTCCTGTGACTCTCTGTAGTAGAAGAAGTGACACATGTTATAGTAGTACTACGTACTTCGCTTTGGTCACAGCCACTTTTGTATTCAACCAATGGAAATCATTCATCGTTATCAACACAAAATCAAAATTCTAAATATCTGATCCCGCCTCTGTGATTCGAACTCCGACCTCATCACGATCACGCATTTTCGTCTGAGAACCAGTATGATCTAGGTATAAACCTTAGTAGTATGCGGCAAAAGTCTCGACTCTCAAGACGCTGTGTCCGCAAGGCCAGATTCTTACGTATCTTGATCTTGGTTTCACCTTCGCATGGCACCACTCTGCTTTTGGTTTGAGTCTTTTATTTTTTTTTCGCTTCCGCACTGGGCTCAGAGTAACGGCAACTATCTACTACAGATACGATCCTCAGGCTAGTATTACTACTATTGAATCTGATTCTGACTACAACCATAAACTACTACTAGTACTTGGCTTCTGCCCTGCCCGACCCTTCCAACTGGACCGTCTCTACCTGTACTACAGACTGCCAGAATGATCCATCAGATAAATCCACGTAAAACCATAATTATAAGCCGAGAAGGCTTCGAACCCATTCGCCAGATACATATTGTTTGTTCATGTTTATTCTAGTGCTGTTCATCGATAAGGCCATGTGGTTTGTGTCCGCCATGATGATATGGCCATCCTCACAGTGACGAAGAGGTTATCTATTGCGATCATTACGATCGGGACGTTACTGTGAGTCTTTGATGTATTTACTGGAGGGAATCTGACCATTTATGCAAGTAAAGTAATTGCCACCATGGCGCGGCTTAGTTCCTTACACCATACCCTAACTGTCTCCGCATCTACGAAACAGTGCGGGTGAAGTTTTCCACTATCCAGGGAAGTTTTCCTCTATCCAGGGTACTGGTGAGGTCACCTGTGGTGCATGAGAGAAGTCCAAATTAACTGAGTGTGCAAGTTAGACGCAGAATCGCTGTGATTGGACTATATTGTGCCATGTGCTCACATTCAATCTCCACTTTGCATTGAGTATTCACAAGGACACACCTTCAGTCGTCTTTTTTCTAATCAATTGTGTTTACAGTGGCAAGTCACAAAATACAATATTTATGTAGTCTTGGACAGTCCTCTGTTTGTGTCTCTTCACGTTCTATATGCCTTGACTAAAATTGTTTTCCCTCGACGAGAAAGAAGTTGCTTCTGCGCTGTACAACACTTTCTAAGATGCAGTCGAGAATCTGCTGTTGCTCAGCGTTCAGTCGTTGACCTATGTTATTACTTTGAGTTTCAAATGTGGCTTGGTCATCAGTGAACTGGTACCGGCACATCCTTGGTTTATTTACCACTTGTTGTCCTAGGTACCTTTGAGTTCTTGCCTCTGCATTGACTCATAGCTTGCATTTCGCATTCGTCGCACAGTTCGATTATCCTACCACCTGTTTTTTGAACTTCGGGTTACCGCCCCAGCATTTTCTCGACCTACACATGTTCCATATGTACGTTATGTATATAAGTGACATCCTGAGTATACGATACCGTGACTCAGCTTAACATATAATCATATGCACGGGCCACTGCAAATTTCATTCACCCGAGTTGGTGGGAACAACTGCCTTCCTTTTCTTTTGGTCTGACTAGGGGAGATTATGCTTCAGTAGCAAACAGTACTGCAACTCGCGGTATATGCGTGCACCTGAAGAAATATGATGTAAGTCGAAGCCAAATAATGAGTGAATGATCTCGGATATCATTGTAAGCAACTGTCTTTCTTCTCTTTTGGTCTGACTAGGAGAGACTATAGCTCAGTAGCAAACGGTGCTGCGACTTGCGGTATATGCACGCACCTGAAGAAATCCGGTGTAAATAGAAGCCAAATAATATCTCGGACATCATTGCAATTGAAGCAATATTTAAATCTCACGAGAAAGCCTTGTAAAATACAACATAAAAGAGGGAATATTACATTTCCTAACAAGTGGGTCCTAATTAAACTGTCATACCTTGCCAGCCAGGATGGAGAAAAGTCGTGACCATGCCGGGAGCTCTCATACGAATCTAGGTTAGATGACAAGCGCTAATGGCTATTTGCGGGATAAAGTCTTAAATGATCTTGTAGTTCAAAACGTAACAAAGGGAATATTGTATTGGTCAAGATGTACGACCTAACCACACTATTATAACTTGCCTGCTGTGATGGTGCAATATCGCAACAAGGTTGAAAACTCCTCATGGTAAACTAGACTTTCAGACATTCATGGCTATGTATTGACAACTCAAATTTCTCCCAGTATACATAGCCATCTTTAGCGGGAGCAGAATTATGTCCTTCTATAGTTCCCGCGACTACCATATCAAGGACTCATCGATTCTCTGATGAAGGAGTCTGTTGGATTTCTCCCACAGTATTTCTCCATATGCTTGTGGGGATCTACAGATAGCAAACAGGACGAAGATTACTCGTTGTGCTGGGGCGCGACACTCCTGCTCAACAACTTCTGAGACAATAAGTGGATTGCAGGGAGGCAAACCGGTTATGGGTCACTTTTTGACACATGTCCTCGCTCGTGTGAAGAGAAGTGCTTTCTGCGACGTTACCCAGAAGAGCATTGAGATTGGAACAGAGTACTTGGCTGGTCCCGGTCAACACCCGACCTCCAAATCTACAGTATCGCGTCCAAATTACCGGTGTTCGCCCGATCCAAAGCGAATACAAACTTCTCGCTCGTGGTACATAGTCCCTCGGCTAGAATTCATGAATTCTAGCAATCCCACCCTGACAATGTGAGTTTGCACAACATCTCCTAATAAAGGTGACTGCTCACAATCTAGCAGGGAAACCTAACAAGAAAACAGTCATTGAGCAGCACCAGTTTTCGATTGATCGTTCCCAAAGTCGATCGCAAGGCATTGGACAGTGACAAAGATGACTGAGCGGCATGTGATATACTGCAGACATCGCCAGAACACTGCGCATATATTGTTAGGATGTAGGATTTTGCGACATTCACTGTTTGCAGAAGCTACCGTTATCGCCTCCCAATGTTGAAATATAATGTTGTTCCAGTGTACTCATGCGATGACGGACCTGATGCTAGTTGGAGTACAGGAGAGCCAAGAGCGATATTGTATGTTGATTTCCTCCGCCTTGTTTCATTGGAACTCTCACCACTACAAGAGCAACGGTAAGGTGATACATATGGGCAAAGCAGGAAGTGAGATGCTCATGTGGCTGCCTGCATGCATGACCTCCTCCATCGCAGCTCGTCACAGCACGCCATAGTGGATCTGAGAGTCCTGTTGGTGCTAGTGATTATCGATATTGATCATGATATATGATAATTCTAGCTGCAATATCGATATCCCCGGGATTCGAGCGACTCGGACAGTCCTGTGCCTGGCTCCCCACTGGCACGGGTTCATCAAAACATATACATATGTATATTTCATGAATACGAGTCCCATAACTCTGCATTGCAAGTCATGCGCTTGCGAAAGCTTCATTAACACAGAACGGTTAGCAATAGTAAGGTTTATTTTTGCCACTCGCGGAGCTTCCTTTGACCCGAATGATGGCACGATCAATTCTCGAGCACTAAACAACACTCAAGCCTCAGGCCTTAGGGCCTGAGTTCTTCAGTGCATGATTTTCAGCTTTCAGCTTCACGACTCGCAGCATGTGGTTGAACAGTGTTTGAGACTTCATCCTCAATTATTCCTGCCAGCTATCAACACCTATCATTGCGGCAATTGGATGGTGCCAGACCTGGGTTATCGCTTCAATTTTTCTCTCCATGGGAAAATCCAATGAGGTTGTTGAGGCCATTGAAGAGCCACGACTGCAGAGTTCCTTCGTGAGATACTATAACGAAGCCAGAGAAGACCCAGGTCACTCGGAAACGTCCACTTGTAATTATGTTGCAGAGCAAAGGTATACGGGTAGTAAGTGGTTGCATCTATGGAGTTCCGGTTCGAGGCGTTCAAGCTGATAGTGCCCTATTGGACTGAGGTCTAGCAAAGCGTACAGTACTTGCTGCATGGCCCAGGCTTGCAGATCGTTCCACCGCTACTCCCAAAAAGGCTGTCGGTGTGATGTCAATGGACCCTGGACTCAGCACGCAACTTTTTGACCTCTATCACTCCGTCTGCAATGCAGGATACCTTGCATACCTGTCATTCCTCATTCAAATTACTGGCTCTCTCTACGGTATCGTGACAGTCTTGATCATTTGGGCAGATGATGCACGTCTCAGAGAGGAAGCTTATGGCGTTCAACTTGCAGCAACAACTTGCCGCACTCACTATCAACCGCGGGATGTGGTCCATTGCAGCTCTTGGAGCATTCTTCCAAGTTCCCGTGGGCACCTCTTCACGCTCTTTATGTTACGACGGCTATCACTGTTGCACTGGAATTCCTCTTCGCTGTCAGGGGATTCCTCATTGGTTGGCATATGAGCGTGCTTCCTGGTATCCTCCGTTTCTTTGTTGTCTTTTCGTGGTTGCTTCCTAGCGCAGAGGCGCTGACACTAATATTTGGTATGTTTATTGAGCTTCTCGTTTGTCAGTTCTGCATTCACACGTATTTCCTACAGGCCTTATCGCAATGAAGATGGAGGTTTCATTCATCTCCGCCAAGGTGATCATCTTTGGGCTCCCGGCACTGTGGTTAATGATCGGGCCGTTGCTTATCATCGGAGCATTGTTGGGATCGCACTTTGGCATGTTGAATTGTCTTGTTGTCAATTCTAGCTTGTGCGCCACAGCTTGAGTGAACAGGCGTGCAGTCAGGCAGATATCGGAAGGAGCATGTATCTTGCCGTTTATTGTCCTGCTTTACGTCCTAGTACGATTTTCCTTGCCATCTGCATATATGTTTCTCACCTGTATTGTGCAAGGTCTTATCATTGAAGTCCATGATATTCATGTGACACTTCTGCTTTCAATTATTCAAACACTCAATTTGCGAGAGGTCACAGCCATATCATACCCACCCCCTTTACATAAAGCAAGTCAACTAACCAAATAGAGTGCATTGATATGATAACAAACTTCTCCTCGAATTGGCTGTTTGTTTAAGGGTTGTATTGCAACCGATGTATACCAAGTCCCTGTGGCACCTGGTCTATAGATAGCGATATCCAATCCTTGGGGATTCTTGCACGTTACATGTTGTGACCAAGGGCGAGTGTGCCATGAAGTCCTTTGATGCAAAACCCGCATGTTTACAGGCAACTACTTTGACACTGACCGGTTACGTGTCCTGCAGCGGACATATTTCAGATTTCATTGTGCCATGCTACCACAGTATGAACATTTCTACTGCATCTGAAGGTCATTTTGCATGTGCGCAATACAATGTAATCTCTCAATCAGAAAGTAAATGATTAGAGGTGCATAATAGCCCTCCATCATTTGAATTCTGACTGAGTGTGAGGTACGATCACATGACATGAATAGAGTCTATGTTGTCAGCAAATCAAATGTTGTCGCTTCTCCCTTTTCGTCCTCGCTATCAGCCTTTCGACAAGACTTGTCATTTCAATTACTCTTTCTAAACTCCTAAACCATTGGAAATCATTTTACTTCCTTTGTCTACGTCTGCCTACGTTTTCCACTGTGATGGACCGTCTACACTCCGACCCCAGCCTTTTAGTCTGTCCTGATTTCCTTAGTGATCCATACCTCGCTAGTCGCACCAGCCTCGTCACCCCTACTACCACCGAAGCGCAAGCTGTGGAACTCCTCCACGCGATCTGGCTCACCACCAACAATGCCTTGCGTTCACAATGGCAACAGCAGCTCGCAGAAGATGAGTGTCTCCAAAACGAACATCAACGCTTAGCCGAAGAAGAAGCCGAGTGCCATCAACAGACTCTCCATCTAGTTGAAGAAACAAACAAAGCCGACGAACGAAAGAAGAACCGTTCCAAACACTTACCCATTCCCATGCGCCCTCGTCCTGATGCAACTGACAATGAAGTGTTGGTCTCAGACTTTGCCCTCCGGAAGATCGACAAAGGACACTACGTCGAACTTTATTACTGGACGAACACTGGAATCCAAGAAGCCCACTCCACGTATCGCACTCGAGATGATGAAGGTATGCTTCCAACTACTAGCGCAGATGGCTCCACCACATGGATCACTGCAGCTGGAGCTAAACCATCGTCGGCTGTTGTTGCTGATCGTAATCTCTCTCCGGTTGAATTTGCTCAAGCAGTACCACGGATGATCTCCGCTTTAGAGGAATATGATTGGCCGGTTCAACGGGTCACTATGCTTGCTCGCTTCTGGGCCGCACTCATGCTTCATCGATACTGGAACTCAATTGATTCTATCGCCCAACGTGCGATTCTAATCTACCAGGAGGAACAGTGTCGTGCTTGGCACAACGCCATCCCTCTGGCTAAGGGCGCCTGGGACATCTCTATCATAGATGATGCTGCCCTTCTCCGCACATATGATAGAGTGTTTCGTACCATGCGTTCTCTTGATCTCGCAACTGAGCACACGGTACGCACTTTGTCACCCTTCGGTTGACGTTATTCTAACTTTGTTTTCTTCCCTCGTTTGCCCCATGATCTTACGTGTCATCTGCGTTGTTTTTTTTCCTGTGTTGTATCCTCGTGTTTGCGTTACCTTCCCCTGTGTTTGCCTTATCTCCCCTGTGCTTGCCTTATCTCCCCCGCGTTTGCGTGGACTGCCTTCCCTTCGCCTTTTTGTGTTTGTTCTGTTGAACCACACTTTGCGGATGTTCTCCTGCACTCACAATTGCTCCTATGGTCACAAATCTGCCGATCTTAGGACTCAAAATCACTTAGTCACCATCACTCCCATCGCCCGAAGCGCTCCTTATCTCCGCACAACCGTGATCGTTCACCATCTCCCAAAGCCTCAAAAAAGACACACGCTCCTCGCTCTTCCCGGCCTGCACATTCGCACTCAGTTTTTCAAGACAGCGCACACGGCTCTCGCCCCCCAGCCGTGTGTGCCGTTTGCTTGGGGAGCAAATCTCATGCCTTCATCGAGTGCACAGCGGAGCGCCTTTGGGACAACTCCCACTCTGCTCTCACCACACGCGTCAACAGACAGCTCCTGTTACGCAGCTCAGACAAGCCTTTGTGCGTCGACTGGCAGCATTCCAAAAGCTGCTCCAGTCGCTCTCACAACGAGAGACATATTTGCTCAGGGTGTCTTGCCAACTCCCATGGAGCTCAGCAGTGCCCTCGCGCACAGACGTCAAAACTCACTCACGCCGTACAATCCTGATTTTTGGGAAGCTGCTTTGCGCAGACACGATCTGCTTCGTATATACCCCACTTTGTCACATAATCTTCGTTTCGGTTTTAACCTTGGTATCCCAAAAATTAACAGTGTTCAATGTCCCTCGAATAATGCTTCCCTCGTCACCTTCGCTGATGCTTTTCATTCCATTCTTACTTGTGAACTACATACTGGCCATTACCTTGGACCGTTCTCCTATGATCATTTGTTTGCTCTGCTTGGTCCATTCCAGTCGTCCCCCATATCCATCATACCAAAACCAGGCAAGCCTGGAAAATTTAGAGTCATTCAGAATTTTTCTTTTCCTCTACTGCCTTCGCTGGCCTATCCCAACCCGTGCATTAATTCCTTGCTCAAGCCCGACGACTTCCCATGCACATGGGGCACTTTCGACACAGTGTGCAGCATTATTCGGTCCTTACCCCCAGGCTCCCAAGCCGCGACGCGAGATGTCGCCGAAGCGTATTGCACTGTTCCTCTACACTTCTCCCAGTGGCCGGGAGCTGTGGTGCGTCTTCCTGATGACTCCTTTTGTGTGGATACATGTGTCTCCTTCGGTATGGGACCCTCTGCTGGCGTCTATGGACATGTCGCTGATGTGGGGATTGATCTTTTGCGTGCAGAAGGACTCGGACCCATCACAAAGTGGGTGGATGATCATCTATTCTTTCAGATTCGGCGGGAGTATTTGGATAGTTATAATGCCTATCGCCAAACCATCCATTCATTTGTTGCTCAGGGAGGGCGCGTTCACTCTGGCGGGCGTGTTTGGTTTAAAGGTAGTTTACTTATTGATGACTCTTTCGAAGTGCATGCAGAAGATCACCAATTTCTCCTATGCGACCTCTCCTCATCTTCTCCTCGTTCCTCCTTTGATTCCATGTTCTCCTACGCATTCGCCGACATTGATTATACGTCCAAACCATTGGGCACTCCTTGGGAACCCCTCAAGGACAAAGCTTTTGCGTTCTTCGCCCTTTTCATCGGGCTACTGTGGGATATCCCCAAACTCACAGTCCAACTCTCGGATCAGAAGCGGGAGAAGTATCAGGCTGCCATTCAAACCTGGCGCCAACAGAAAACACACTCGCTCCTCGACGTGCAGAAACTTCATGGTAAGCTGGTGCACGCTTGCCTCGTGGTCCCAGCGGGCAGAGCTTACCTCACATGCCTGGAGACCATGCTTGGCATCTGCAGTCATCGTCCGTTCATGTCATATCACTCCGTCAAGCACCTCAAAGATGATCTTGACTGGTGGTCCACCACTCTCTCACACTCCTTTGTCGGCAGGTCAATCGCATTGCCCAAGTCTCTCGTCGACATTTGTGCGTTCTCCGACGCAAGTTCAAGCGTCAGGGTTGCAATTATTATCGATGGGTATTGGAGGGCCTGGACTCTTCAGCCTGGATGGCAAACACTTGACGGACAACGGGACATTGGATGGGCGGAATGTGCCGGTCTTGAACTCCTCATCACAGCCATTCTCCACCACCCCCTATATTCCTCCTATCATCATTTCCGCATCTACTGTGACAACCAGGGTGTCATTGAAGGTTGGAGGAATGGCAGAAGTCGCAACCGCGAAACCAACTCAATCTTCCGAAGGATACTTGCCCAGCTCGACTGCCATGACAACGCTTACTCCTTCTACCCGCAGTATGTTCCCAGTTGCGACAATCCCGCAGATGGGCCATCACAGGGAATCTACCCACCGTGACGTTTCCTTTTACCACCAATCACGCTCCCCGTCGAGCTGTCAAAATTCCTCATTGACGTCGACGTCGACAATAACATCCCTCGTCACCACACCTGCCGCCAGCCACCTTCTGATGATGGGCTGGTTAGAAAAGCACCTACCCAGCCTTGAAGAGGCGACCTCCACCACCCCGCAGTTGCACGAGAACACCTCATCCAATCGCTTCAACGTGTCGCATCCCCTGCCATCAGCACCTCCTGCCATGCAACCTCGACCCTACCATAACTCTCTTACTCCCCTCCTTTCACCCCTTCGCCCTCATTGCCTAGCTCGTGATCGACTTAGGCTTTGGGTCCCTGCCACTTCTCGGTCACGCCTTGACCATACGGGTTCGCTTGTCTCCTTGACGGACAGCAACATAGATCGCATATTGCTTGTCATTGCCCACTGTCATGCTCCGAGCACCCGGGAGTGTTATGGCTCCAGTTTGCTTGTCTTTCATGTTTTCTGTGACTCTCGAGGAATTCCTGAGCATCAACGTTGCCCAGCGTCTTCTGTACTGGTGTTAGCATTTCTGGCCGGCTGCGCGGGTCTCTATTCCGGAAAGACCTTGGAAAACTATTTCTACGGCATACACGCATGGCACCTACTACATGACTTACCTTGGTCAGTTGATCAAGCGCAAGCGTCCTTAACATTGGAGGGTGCCAAGTCCCTCGCTCCCTCGTCCTCGTCTCGCGCGAAACGTGCTCCCTTCACTGTTGCGCTGTTGCTGATGATTCACTCCAGTTTGGATCTCTCGACACCCTTACATGCTGCTGTGTATGCGTGTTTAACTACATCATTTTTCACCATCGCGCGCACCGGAGAATTTACAGTACCTTCATTGAAAAGCTTTGATCGACATCTCCATGTATCTGTCAGCGATATCCGTCACAAGGTCGACCGTCATGGTTTCCATGTTACAGTCTTCCGCTTGCCGCGCACCAACACATCTTCCTCAGGTGAAGATGTCTACTGGGCAGCACAGTCAGGTCTTGCCGACCCTCTTGCTGCTCTAAATAATCACCTTCACATCAATCATCTGTCTCCTTCCGATGCTCTTTTCAGTTGGCAACATGGCACAGGTTTGCATGCTCTCACTCGCACTGCCTTTCTGAAGTGTCTCAAAGATGCGAGTGCCCATTCAGGACATGGAGACCTGAAGGGTCATGGTATCCGTATTGGAGGGACTCTCGAGTATCTACTTCGCGGCGTCCCATTTGAGACTATGAAGACAATGGGGAGGTGGAACTCTGACGCATTTGTACTTTACCTCCAGAAACACACTATAGTACTCGCGCCATATCTGCAAGATCAGCCAGTCTTAGAACCTTTCATGTGTTACGCATTGCCAACCTAAAGGTTCGTATTCGCGATACTCCTAATTTCTGGGGCCAAGCTAATGCCTGTTGCGCCGTTTCGCTCCTAGTCACAGGGGAATCGGCTTGCTTGCCCCCTACCTTAGGAGTTTTTTCGAGTATGTTTCGGTCGAAAGTCTTCCTAAGACTTTGCCCAATCATTATACCTTTTGCTTGCCTTTTAGCCTGAGCCCTAGCTACTGTGTCGCTACCTATGCACTGTCCTTACCAAAGTTTGATTATTAATCAAATCCTTCCTTTGTTTGCGAAACAAGACATAGACGTTTCGTTTCGTCGAGGTCGAGGTGCGGTTACTTAATAAGCCACCGCATTCCACGGATTACTTTACATTCAATCAATCCTTATCGCTCGACCTGGACAGTGAATCACAGGCAATTCCCCTTGAGATTCGCTTACGCAAGTACGTTCAATGAATGCTAAGGACTGACTAGATCTGTTAAAAACAGTTCTGGATCTCAGAGCTGATCTTTTTACGCACGTTCAACCGTATACTGCGTTGTCACGCGTGAAAAATCGACGAGATACACACTGTTTATTCGTGTCAACGAACAAAGAAAAAGACAGTGCCAATATCGCGTACAATGGAGCAACGAGCGAGTGAGAAAAAAGTCGCTGCTCGTCATTGCAGGTTCAAATGATAAAGCGATGAGTGAGAGAGTGGGAATTTGAGCGAGTATACCATGGTTACGAAGAGAATTGTCGATGCCTGCCGGCAGGTCATGATACAATGACCATGATCAATTGGATACGCTCCGGCCGGTTCTGCCGAAACTTCTGCTATCTGACAGCAATAATAATTCTGCTAAATCGATCAGAATCGCGCCCATGAGTATATGCAGGATGTAAAAGCTGGCAATCGTCCTACAGTACTTCTCCATCCTCGGAGATATCGTTCGAGTTGCATTCCACTTCCCACAAACAATGCGTTTCTCCTACCTCACCATTGTTGTTGCGTTGACAGCAGCCATGTTCGTCAGTGCATGTTTCAACCAGACACAAGATTGCCAAACAGATGAAAATTGCTGCAATGTCTTGGTTTGTGATGATGATACCGCGAGTCGTATTTCTCCTTTCACTTTGGTGTTATGGTTGATGGTGCAATGCCTAGCTCGGAGCCAATCAGCACAGTTGTTTTTGGACAAATTTCCGTACTACTCGAGCAATATAGATGTTTGAAGTTATCTGAAATGATCAATCGTGCCTAGTCTTACTTGTGGTCCACTAAAGCTCGAGTTTAGGAGGCTGTCGAAACGAATAACTGTTGTTGTTGAAGATTGATATCGGGAGGCCGCATGAAGATGTAATAATGCACTGCGCAACTTGAATCCTTCATCTATCGTTAGCCTCGAAGGCTAGTATTTGAATAAAGACCAATCCTTGAGGTGGTCTTTATAAGCATCTGTTGAAAGATCGCGAGGATTTTTCAACTGTACGCTAGATAATCGACGCGGCCTCACTTCAGTTAAATGTCACAAAACGTACGACGGACTTACCTATGGATCGTGTGAACTTGATGTGAACTGCGGCACACCTGAGAAAATAAGTTTTGTCGATGCACTGTGGTAGGAGCCAGCCGCTGTTCATCACTACTTACTACATAATAGTTCGGCAGTTGAACGTTGCAACGTTGAACATTAGACTTGATCAAAGGGGATCGATCCGAAACGATTTTACATAATTGGCTGACTGGTACGCCTACTCCCAGAATGGACGTCATGTAATTATGTAACACCGTCTTCAAAACGTCAAGTTGAACTTGGATCTTGAATTCTTGTCCTTGAATTATCATGCATGATTCGGTCTGCGCCAATTATTCTGATGCCGAACTCGGGTTGACCTGACGACTAGCAGGAAACTTTGCTTAGTGATCGATACTATGAGCAAGACCAATTGACGGAAAGTTAAACCGGCCTGGGCCATCCTTGTCCGTGTGGTACATGTAACACCATACTGAAATTGAAGTACCGTGTTTCATTCTTAGCAAAGCTAGGGAGCGGATGACGGCGAGAGCGAGTACATCGACGAGGGCATGAGTGCTCAAGAAGATGAGCTCGTCAGCGATGATGAGCAGGAGGCGCGTTCATGACATTGCCTCCTCATGTTCAGCCTCGGTTCTAACCTATCATGTGTTCGATTAGGGACCTGTCGCTGGTATTTCATCTCCATCAAAATCGGCACTTATCTCGCTTTAGATTACCGATGCTATTAAACGATACTCGTACCTTCTCGGTCAGACGGATCTTTTCACGCACTTTATAGATATCAAGGCGCGTTATATCACGTCAGTCCCATCATATTCTGCTCACCGTCTTGTAGAAAACTCGTGATCCGCAATATTGGACTCGCAGCCGAAGCCATTGAAGGGTAGAGGTTGAAAGAAGGGAGCGTGCGTCATTCGTATTTTTTTTCTGTATAACTACCGACTAATTCTTTGAGAAGCGACGAGAATGCAGGTCATCGCAAGTCTGAGAAGGAAGATGATGATGAATTGTTGAATGATGGGGGATTCGCTGCGGATGGAGACGACCAACCCTATGTCTTTGAAGAGTCACCGAGCTGTACGTGTCGTCCAGTCCCATGACTAGCCACGCTAAATCACACTTTTAGACGTTAACGGTATGATGAAGACATCAACTTTAAGGACTGAATTGGATGGTCTCGTTGCACCACAACGGGTGCGACGTATCGATCGTCCAGACGACTAGGCTGCGGCGTGCCAAAATAGTCAGCCACGGGACGAACAATAGCGGGAGAATGTTGTGAGCGTCTAAGTATGCACTTTGACGGATCTAAAGCATCTATTGCAGCTTTCAAACTCGCCGAATTGGTAACTCCGACGTTGTAACTAATATTTGATGGGGTAGCTCATCGCACAAAGCTGCAGTGTTTCTCTTGAAGTGCGTTTCGGAATTCGAGCTTGTTCGACAGTGCCAAGGATTCTAATGAAATGTTGTAGACTTGTGACACCAAAAGGTGGCTTAACTGATTGCGTATATGTTGTCGTTGTCTCACATTAGAGTGACTGGCTCTTCGCATGTACGAGAATGATGAACTATCACTTGACCATGAAGAGATGGGTCGGATGGGCCGGATATTCTGGGATAGAGATGTCCTCCTGCTGACGGATCTATTTGAGATTGATGCTACGCTGAAATATCTAATTCGGCAGTATCAAATCGGATTCAATACTTCATTCAGTCCTCGACTTTCCCTGGAAGAAGTTTTTGGAGCTAGCAGTTCGTCCGCCTCGTGCACAGGAATCAAAACTGCAGCATATCACAGCCTGAGATATTCCTGTTTACGCTTCCAAAGGATGATGGGTTGCAACACAGGAAGCCCGGGCGTCAAACTCCAATTATAAAACGACCAAGGATCTACTATGGGCCTTATCTCCACCTTATATCGACACTTCAGTATGAGCAAACACGCAGGAATTATTCATCACTCTCCGGACCAAGGCATTCTGCATTTGCCGCTTCAAGAGGTCGATGTGAGAGTATGGATGGTCGATAGTGCGTATTTCGATCGCTGTGCAGGCGAAAACCACTGATCAGCACGTCACTTTCCTCATACTAGTCTCTGCGAGGGTTGTGCTCTCGCAAGTGTTTGAGAACGTATCAGATAGCCCTACCAGCCGGGCCAAATATGTATTCCCTCTTCCAGCGAGCGCTGCTGCTTGTGCCTTTGAGCTCGAGCATGCCGATGGCCGCGTTATTGTCAGTGTCGCTAAGGAAAAGTCAGAAGCCGCACAAGCTTCCCTGAGTGCAATAGATGCTGGAAGGACTGCCGGACTTGTAGAATGGGTGACACACGACAGTATGACTGGCACATTTCGATGATACTGGATGAGCACTGACTTTGACTTTACTGCAGTATTCACGATCTCAATTGGCTCGATTTCCGCTCGACAGAAGGTCACAGCAAGATTGACAGTAAGTGCACTCTCGTTATTGAATACTTTTTCTGAAGAGCAAACAGTTTGTAATGGATCTTTTGGATGAAGGCAGACGGGACTAGGTCCGTCTACAGCTTCCGATGGCTATTGCCGAACGATACGGCGAGATTCCAGCAGCTATGCTCGATGCCTCTACAACTAATGAAGATACGTTCATCAAAATTGCTGCGGACGTCATAACCAGTGAAAAGATACAGGAGATATGCAGTCCTACTCACCCGACGATTGCTCGCAAACACTACAAGTCACGCATTGGGAAAAAGTCTGAACGACGAATGTTCGTAACTTGGTCGTCCAGGACGGTCCTCGACAAAGACTTCATATTGACAGTCCATGCTCTTGGATTCGACAAGCCTCGGTGTTTCGCTGAAGTCGATCCACAGGGTCGTGATACCATTGCTATGCGAGCGGATGCCATTTATTAGCAGGATAATGAACCTTATCCTTGAGCTCATACACCCATCATTATCTCCTCTCACAGATAAATGGACAGCCAAACACCCTCTGCACCTCACCTCAAATCCTTCCTCTACTCCTTCTCCCTCCTCGCCATCCCATACACCACCCGCCTCACTAGCTGGTTCAGAAGCGCACCAACATATGGCCAAAACCAATTATTCACGACTGGCCTTGTGGTTCTTCTCTACAACGTGTGTTATCTCACTCTTAGCCCAGGGTTCGAGATTCCTTTGGCGCAGGCGGGTGATGGATTGAGTAGTTTGTGGGTTGTGGGTTGCAGCGGAAAGCTTGGCGGCGTTTCGGCGCTCTATTCCTGCTTTGTCGTTCATTCATTTTATCATCCGAAGTGCACGTTCTCACGTTGATCTCCCCTTGCAGTCGGTCGCATTCTACTGTCCCGCTACTCTTACCTCCAACCCCTCCCTCAACTTTGCCCAAGTTCTTCAAGCTATTACTGCTAGTCCTGCTCGTGCAGCCAGGAGAGATGGTGGATGATTAGATGGTCGTGGTGATGAACAATTCGCCTCGCAAATTGTGAACGCTTGATCTTTCTCCCTTTTATTTGCGCTGTTGATATGTGGAGTAGGAACATTTGGAGAAGGAGCTCGAAGATGAGAGGGAATGGAACAAGGGCGACATCCCACATCTAGAATTGCTCGAGAAGCATTGCAAGGGGCGCGAAAAGGCTTATGAGGGATGAATGTGTGTTGCTCTTCCTACGCCAATGCTGATGTATCCTATCTTTTCAGGAAGTGAAAGCAGCAGCCGAGGAAGCGGCGAAGGATACGGTGCGGCTGGGACAACCTCATCCCTTACCAAAATCATCGCTGATCCATTGATAGACTGAATGATTTGATCCACCCGTCGAGCTCAAGTCGTGCTGACTGACCGCATCTCCCATCAGTACACAACCCTTGTGATGCTGTCCGGCCCAACTCTCGTGGTGCCCTTCGTGACCCCTCCTGTGGTAATTCTCGCGACCGCCTGCACCCACACGACCACCATTACCATATGCGTCATGCGAGGTCTTTAAGACTGGAAGATTCTCGTGATACAAAGTACTCCCGTTTTCCACAGAGCACCACTTTTTGCAAATTATGCTGTTGCTTTCATTCGACTTCGAGATCCACATCTCTGTTTGGTAACCTCGCGGGCTCAGGTACAAAAACATAAAGCTCGTTTTAATGACTTATGACCCGCTTATTGAGACCGAGGCAAAGGAAAAGTTCGCGGATGTCTATCAGCATTTGCTCCAAGCAGGCGTCAACAGGAATGAATCCGAGCGCGAGGCAAAGCTGAAGAAGACGCTCGCCAGTCTGCAGCGCTGCCTGCCTGGTCAGAGAAAGTCACCGCTCACATTCCATAGGCGTTCGCGGGCGCGTGGTCGACCTCTGTAAACCCACACAGGACAAGTACGAGACAGCTGTATCTGTCATCCTTGGGCGCAATATCGACGCTATCGTCGCGGATGAAGAGAAAACTGCCATCGAATGCATCGACGTGCGTTTCTCTGCCTTCTGTTATTGTCTATCTAAACTAATTTTGAAACATTATAGTATATGCGCACCCAGCGCGCAGGTCAAGCAACTTTCCTCCCCCTCAACACGACCAGCACCAAGCCAATCAACGACAAGTTCCGCTCATTTACTAGAGGTGCACCGTCTCGCTGTGGACGTGATCCAGTATGAGCCTGCCATAGAGCGCGCGATGCTCCATGCGTGTGGGAATGCACTCGTGTGTGACACGATGGATGTGGTGAGGTACGTGTGCTGGGAGCGGGGGCAGGAGGTGAGAGGTAGGTTGGCATTCATTTGCGGGAAGTTGGACGCCATGCTAACATTTGGGCAGCCGTTACATTGGCGGGCACTGTCATCTATAAGAGTGGGCTCATCACCGGTGGGCGCAGTACGCATGGTGGAGGAAAGAAGTGGGAGAAGGACGTGCAAGGTAGGCAGCTCACTGACCGTGGCGCCTCACACTCATTTATATTTAGGCTTTTCCTGTCTTCGTGACAATCTTGTGGCACAGCTTCAGGAATTGGATCACTCGATACCGAGGGGCAAGACAGACAAAAACGTCATTGCTGAAGTTACACGACTAGAGAGTGCTATAGCTGTTATAAGAGACGATCTGGTACGTCCTTGTGACAGTAGTCGGTGGCATTACCATAATCTCATTGTCTCAGTTCAACGATGTCAAGCGAAAAAGGTATGCGAATAGTTTACTTTGAGCGCCATCCTCATCCCAGTCACCCGATGCGAGTTATTCAACAAGGCATACAACCACATTTCAGATTGTATCGACCAGGTCTATAAAGACCTCACTAAAGGGAAGGCTTCGCCGATGGGAGGCATTGCATATCTTAGTTTACAGGACAGTGAGGTGAGTCTTTCAGTCTGTCAAGTCCAGGCAATTTTACACTTATTGATCACAGGAACCTTATAATGCCGGAATCAAATATCATGCCATGCCACTGATGAAGCGATTCCGTGACATGGAACAACTCTCGGGCGGGGAGAAGACTGTGGCTGCTTTGGTCTTTTCGTCTTCACCCCAAAAACCTTTGTTCTCACGATGTCTCAGGTTGTTAGCCTGCACCGTTCTTTGTCCTTGATGAAGTAGACGCTGCTCTGGACAATACCAACGTTGCTAAGATCGCTAACTATATCTAGAGTCAGGCAACGTCTGACTCCTTCCGGTGTATCGTCATCAGCTTGAAGGGTTCCTTGTATGAGCGTGGTAATATAATTCCCTTGTTGGAATCTACCGTGACCGAGATATAAATAGCTCTTACACGCTGACGAATGTGTGCGGGATCAGGCCTTCAAGTTCAGGAACTAAGGATAGCATTCAATGAATGTCGCATCCACATTCACAAACCAAGATTCAGCCATTGACCAATTTCTTCTCTTCATCAAGGTAGGTCAAATTCATCTCACATGCTCTCTGCCTCATTGCGTATTTCAGGTCGTTGCACTCTTCAACGCAGACCAACATGAGGAAGCGGTACCGCTTATCAAAGTTCTGGTTACCGCTTGTCCAAATGTTGATTCTCTCGTGCATCCTGTCATGGAAGTAAGTATCATGTGGCTACGCTTGGTCTTTGATGCTCATCTTTGCAACTCGCACATTAGATATCTGCACGTTCAGCCTGGGGTCAAAGCCTTCAACGGTGCACATTACAATGAAGCTGCTGACCTGCTTCGTCCTCATCGCTCTCGTCAGGATGAGGAAATGCGCGCAGGGTGACTAGTTTCTTCCGCAACAGTAGATTCATTACGATCGCTGGGCCTCCTTTTCTCCCTGCAGGCTGCAGGAAGCGTCTCTTACTACGTCATCGACATCGCGAGTTTGACGCTTACAATCAGTCGTTCGTTCCGGGTTGGAGCGAGCTCGCAACGACTCGGAAAATCCGCCGATTTCATAGCAGACACGTTGGTCACCCTTTTCGCAGCATCGGGCGCATCCTGTCAAGCGCCTTCTTCTCGATGTCGTTCACAACTAACCTGCATTTCGTGGAAGGTTATATTATGGGTGTACCTCCTTGTGCGTGAGGTCCTGACGACTGTGAAGGCCTTACTTCACCTGCTCCGAGTCGAACATCCCGACGACACGGATGAAAACGCCCCACTATACCCGCTCTATATGACGGTGGTGCGCACATTTTTTTCAGCTTGAGGTGAGCGATCAGTACCCTTGTATACCGCCGTGGAACGTTCACATCTTTAAATGATCAGTCCTGATTTATTGAATGATTTGTTAGATGTGAGTTTGATGCTTTTCAGTTGCAATGGCGCGATCATTGCGCATCGTGATGGGCCACACTCCTTTAAGACTCAAAGCTGATATTTTGGTTCAGTTATCTGAGTTGATGCCGACATCGTTCTCTTATCGTCCTACCAGTTATGTTCCGTCCGACAAGGTCCCAACTATTCACGCTGTTGTAACGCAGCGAAAGTTACAACCTGCAGCTCTCGATGACCACATCGACCTTCTTAACCGTGCATTGGAAAAATTACAAGGTATCCAAGCTAGATTGAAGGAGAAACGGGCCATCGTGCAAGAGTCGCTGGAATTCCACGAAGCCCTGGCATCTCCAGCATGCTGTTCGCTAACATCAGAGCCACTTGGATAGAGAGTTCTTCGATGTCTTCCCCAGACAAATTACGTTGCACCTTCATCGGATGAATGCCCAACGGTCTTGACAAGGGGGTCTGCCGTCACTGGCGAGTAGTTGCCCTGTGCACTCCTCGATTATGGGCGTCCTTAAGGATATCCTTGCTTAGGGTAGACACAACTGGTGGTGACGAGTACAAGCACTGGTTAAAAAAAAGCCAGCAGTGTTCCGCTGTCCATTCGTGTGGTGCATGACGTGGACCTCTCAGATAGGAAAGAGCCTCTTTCCATACAATGGATCCGACCTTTTTTGGGCCGATGTTCTGACCTTTGGTGGCATGAGCCTCCCGTCCAAGGTTTATTGGACAAATCTGTTCAGTCCCTGTCACACTTTCAGGTCACCTTCTAGAAAGCACAGCATTGGGCGCATCCTTTCAAGCGCCTTCCTCTCGATGTCGTTTACAACTAACCTGCATTGCGTGGAGGTTATATTATGTAAATCATGTTTACATGTTCGTTTATCTATATTAACATCGGTGTTCGGTGTTGTTCTTGATGCGATTGCGGATGGCACATAGTGCTAGAGTTACGTGCCCGGACCGGGAAACGAAAAAAAAAGCAGGACAATATTCAGCGGCTGAGAAGCGAGTTGAATGTTTCAAGGGTCGCATTAATGTTGACGTGAATGACAGCACGTGCAGAGGGTTTGACGAACCGATTTTTGCCGCTTTGGCATTCTCGACGAAGCAAGAAACTTACATAATTTATGTAATACAACTAACCTCGCAGCCGCCAGCCGTCTGAGAAGTCCACACCTATGGAGCCGTACGCGTCTGACTTCAAAAATATCTGTACACGACATCGATCGCGGTGGCCGTACCGGCAGCCCGCCTGCGATACTATGTGTAAATAGCTGATCCATAAACCAGTTGAATGATGGACATCGATAGACAATGGTTGCACGTTGAACTCAACTTATGACTGTTCAAATTGCTGGCTCATTGGAGTCAGTTGAAACTCTCAGATCGGGCTGGAGCTTTGTTTTGTATACATACGGACAGCCGAGCGCGTAGCGTTAAGTTCAAGCTAAGCTGAGTAAACTGCTAAAGTGCTACGCGAGTATCATAGTTGCGACAAGACAATGTAGACTAGCCTAATCAGTAAAGTTCGGCTCGCTTACTAAACCGAGCGACGAACGGCCTTGTGACTTAGTTTTAGTGCCTCTTAGGCGCCGGACCTAGTAGTAGCTATTCATTCAGAACACTACGGCGATGTACCAGGCCTTTTACAACCCTCAATTAACCTATCCAAATCTTGCGTTTAAGATCCGTGCACACGACGGGACGCCATCATAGGCGATAAACTACTAGTAAGTACGTCAGAATCGGACCATCGGATGTGCAGCGACTGACTTAAAATCTAAAGTGCAGAGGCGGAATGGAAGTCGTCTCCACCGCTCCCCCCCCCCTTCCACTCCTTCTCTCTTAATTTCTCCAGCTGCAGCTGCAGCTGCTGCACGTTCTTTAGCCCGTTCACCGGACGCCCACCGTCCTTACAACTCCCAGAATGGAGTACCCAGACGAGGTCGATGACCTTGTCCAATTCAGACTGGACCAATTCCTCGGCCAATCTCAAGACATGTTCACGCGCGTGCGAGACGATCGTCGGTCAGAGATCGATTTCATCCGTTTCGTATTGGCAGGTAGGATCGGGCCAGAGGCAGACGAGGAAGTCGACCAGTGCCGCATCACCCTGAATGCCCAGCAAGGCATTCCCCATGTTCCTCCTCGACCTGAAACCACCATCACTCGCGACATTGACTCTGTGATCGGGGTATCACGTTCGTTGCCTTACACAACGGCATTGTCGGTCTGGCCCGTCCCTCCTTTCAAGGAGACGTTGATCAAGGACAACCATCTCAAGAGTCTCGCATACGACCCTGAGGTAAGACACGTTCGATTAAGTGACTGGTAGTTATGGATCCTGACCATATTGAACCAGGGTGACGAGATCCAGGTCCCCATGCACAAAATTCCCAATGTCCCTTTAGGGAAAGTGGAACAGCGGCACGTCGTCAGGATTTTTTTCCCCAGATTATACACCGCAGCGTCCGAAGACCCGTCTCGGGTCGGATTGTCTCAAGAGGACTTGGCGCTTATATACGACCGCTGCCTTCGTCCTACGATGATACAATATTTGCCCGAAACAAGAGACAGATGGCCGACCTCTTATAATATCGCCTTGACCCACGCTAGAACATCCACCGGCTCCCTCGCATTTAACACCGTCGACGTCGCTTGGCGTGTTTTGGAGGACCTTGCAATCCCATTTCTCACAAAACTTGGGGAGGAAAAGGACGAGTTCAGGGATGCATATTTTGTGCACGAGTTAAGAGGAAAGAAGAACGCTGCTATGCACGATGGAGAGGTCGCGGCTGAAAGACGTACGGCTCTCGATGAAGTATTTGAGCATGTCAATGGTCGACACCTGGATCCTCGACAGTGGCATGTGGATGTTGCACTAACGATTGGCTTGCCAGGGCATGTTGTCACCTGGCGCGAGTCTTCTCACCGAGAGATCCTCAACTTTCTTATGCCTCACGCAGGCCCTGACCGCATTGATCGCTTGATGAAGAAAAAGTCAGCGTTTCACGTTGATCGCCATTTACAAATCAAAGAATTCGCCGGCTTTCGTGCAAATACGACCACTGTCGCCCGCGCAGATGGTATATCATATATCCAGGCGTATTGTACCGAAAAAAATGTGACGTATTCACTGAGCCCTGGAGTCTTTCGGCGGCGTCGAGCCAAAGAGCTTTTGGAGAAGAAGACGCTGGAGAAGATTCTATCGGACTTGGATATCATGAGCGACGTATTTTTCGAATGCACTGGTGATGGAGTGGTCGTCGGTCGTGATGGTTGCGCCCGCCTTGAGGTTCGGGTTCCGCTGGACAAGGCCTTGAACTGGCTGCCTACTCTCCCAGAGGACTTCGTCCAGCGCTGCGTCATTGCCATCGACAGAAGACAGTGGTGGTAAGTACGCATTCTCATGACATTTTGTTCTATCCCTGAGCCAATACGTCCCAGGTACTTCGTATATTATCGTCTCGCTGCCATTCGTTTGGTCCTCCTGGATGTGTCCAAAGCGGATGCCAGGGCACGTGCTCTGGACTCTACGTTGGCACTCGGTGCTGTCTGCATTTATATGCTCAACGCCTGCTTCACCCGTCCCGCTGAGGGCTTTGGATGGGAGAGCTTGATTGAGACTGCCTGCCAACAGGTGCTCGAAGATCCAGACGACGCGGATGAAGACTCACCAACTCTGCCCATTTTATATGACAGCGGCGCCTATTTTATTTGTGATATCGTCCTCAATGCCCACTTGAACGGGGGATTTCTTCGCCTGCCTCTCCAGCGTACATTTGACTCAAAATCTATGACTCTCATTTATCAGGCGCACTCCATGAACGACATCAAATCCTCATTCTCTTGGATCATAGCTCCATCCGGCCGATCTCACGCCAACCCGGAACGAACGACTAATCGTAAGCGTAAAACTCGCGATGTCGATGACGTAAGAGAGCCAGATCGACAGCGCTTGCACCTAAGCACTGAGATCGTTGGTGTCCGCTTCAAACCTCCAGTTCGCTTGGTAGGTAGGGATGTAGAACTCCATATCTCGAACGGGGGCGAGGAACAAGACCTTCATGTGGAAGAGGATGACGAGGAAGGGGATCTCACGGCTGATCAACGTGCTGCAAAAATTTACGAGCAATTCTTCCTGGACATCATCGAGGAGGCGCCTAACCGGAAATCCAGGCGGGAAGGATCATACCTTTCCATTCCTGCCCGGATGCGCGGCGACCTGGCGCGCCCAACATTACTACAGACCACCGCAGTTCCTTTCGATCAAGTGCAATACTCCTACTGCTCAAGGGAACAGTGGAAGATGCACTTTGGTCGGTTTTTTCCTGGTACTGCCGAAGACGCTGATCGTGCTATGAGAAGTCAGAATTTTAAAAGGTGCAGATACCTCAACCGCTACATCGCTCTTGCACAGGAAACTGGACGCAAATACCTGCCTAGGATCAGACGTGCACTGGAGAAGGAATTCAACACCCTGGCATGGGTGCCATGCACCCAATCAGACCGTATGTGGGTTACCAAACCAATGCCCGGTAGTATATGGAAGACGCTTCCTAAAGGGCAACATGGAGGCCCAGCGATCGTAATGAATCCACTGTTGCGGAAGAAACTAGTCACCCTGCGCGCATTTCCTCATCCTGACGAGAGCGATGAGGACGAAGCAGGCTCCGAGGAGGATGATTGAACTTTACATCATGGACTTTACAATGATTAATGCGAGCGTTCGTTACATACTCACACTTTAGTACTGACCTTTAGTGCATATCCTTGGCCTACTAGTACATCGCGGACTCACTCACATTCGTACATAAAGTTGATACTCGCGCTTTCGTACTGACCTAATGTCCTTTGTCCGAATAACCAGGCATCCTTGTCATTTTGATGCATCTATCATACTCATAATTCGACTATGGAAGAAGCCACGGATACATTTGAAAGCAATTGCGTCGATCTTGACACTTTCACCCTCGTGCGCATAAGATCGCTATCGGTATGGCAATATTTTGACATAGTCATCAGAGAACCGGTGAACAAATGAGAAAGATATTTAAAGTAATATATAATAGAGCATCACAACAATCTTCGTATATCTGCTGACCACTTTCACATAGTAATATTTGACCTTATCGAGGTAAGACGAATGCACGAGCACGCCAGCCTATTGGCATTATTCGTTTCATAACCTTTTAGGTTTGGATGGATGTGAGAGAAAAAGAGCGGGCACAGGTTCAATAAGCTTCAATACAGACTGATACTGAGAGGGTCAAGGAAGGATGTTGCAATGTGCTGAAGCAAAATACACTTCGACGACGTCCCCAGTAGCACAGACATATATCATTCAGCTTTCACTGAATATTTTTTACTTGCTCAGGGTGATGATGTTACGGATGTAAATCGCTCGAGAGCAAATGATATAAGTCTGTGTCGCAATCAGTTCGCAACAACAAAGTCGTGCATGTTGTCCGGCTATTGGTCGACCCCCACTCAAAGAAATATATTTCACGCAGCACAGAAAACATACAAGTCTGATTAAGTTCAAAAAGTTTGCAGTCGCGATAATATTTGTAAATGATTCGAAACTTGGTGTAGTGCTGTAAGTATACGTAGTGGTAGTGCTAAATTGTAATCTTACACAATCATTGGCATCCTTACCATTTGACCGGTTCTGGCCTTCCTAGCCTAAAAGATCTGAAGGCCTTGTAGACTACTCAACCACCTTACGGGTGCCTCGAAGAAAACAACTGCCAATGTATAACCTGCTTCGAATCTTCGCCCAACCTTCTGTCGTATCCCACGATTCGACGATTGTATTTACTTGCGAAACGTCCAGAAGAGGTCGGAGCGTTGTGCAGACACGGCGCCTCTATGACGCAGTACCTGGGCTCGACAGTATATAACAGTGAGTCATGCTTCACACCGGTGTTTCCTTTTTCTTTCAACGAGCGTCCTAAAGGCGTTTATGACGAGCAAGAGGGTCACGAGGAGTCTAGAACGACAAAGACAAGATCTCAGTTGTCTCGAACGAAAACTCCTATAACGGTGCGTCTACCTAGAACGACAAAGACAAGCTATAACTAACATTAGACGCGTTGTAAACTCTAGGGACTTGTTGGCACGTACATCTCAGTTGTCTCGAACGAAAACTGAGATGCGCCTGCGGTACTGCTGGTAATCTTATAGTAAGTTGGTCAGGTACTGGAACATATGAATGAGAGACTGAAAATAAACTAGGACGCGAGCCGACGTCATACGTCGCTCGTCTTCGTCCGTTTTGGCGCGCGCTCGAACCATTCTCCCCTTATCACTCGGATCCTTCGGACTCTCTCGACTCGGATCTCCCCCTGGGCTCGGATCTCTCGGTCTCGTACTCCAACACTCCCCCTCGAGCGCAAGCCACGCTCATCATCGTTCGCAACTTCTGGAGTCGCGGTCTCGGCAGGGCCTTTGTAAAGGCATCGGCGATGTTGTCCTCGGAGGGGCAGTAGAATAGCTTGAATGTGCCGTTCTTGACGTGGGAGCGGACGAAATGGTATCGAAGGTCTATGTGTTTGGTGCGTGATTGGAACTTGCCGTTGGACGCTAATGCGATGGCAGCCTGGTTGTCGCAGAACACGGGGATAGGATTGGGGACGGGGTCGTATAGCTCCCCGAGGAGCAACCTAAGGTAAAGTAACTCGCGTATCACACTGGTCAGGGCGATATACTCAGCCTCTGCCGTGGATAGCGCGATCAGTGGTTGCTTCCGGGCACTCCATGCAACGGGACCTCCGTTCAAAAGGACTATGTACCCGGACATAGAGTGCCGGTGGGGTTGTGACGCCCAGTCCGCATCCACGAAGGCTTCAAGACCTCCGTCCGTCGAACCGAGCGTTAGCTCGAAGTCTCCCGTGCCCTTAAGGTAGCGTAGTGCCCTCTTGGTGGCCTCCCAGTGAGGCCTACCAGGATTGCGCATGAATTGCGACAATGTCGCGACAGGGAATGCTATGTCCGGCCTGGTGCTAGTGGCTGCATACATCAGCGAGCCAATGGCTCGCTGATACGGTACATCGCGCATGGCCTGGATCTCCTGCACCGTGGCAGGTCCCTGGTCAACGGACAAGGTGAGTGTAGGTTCCATCGGCGTCTGTGCACTCTTAGCGTCTCCCATGTAGAAGCGCTCGACGATCGTGTCCACATAGGCTTTCTGGGAGAGTGTCAAGGTACGTGCGCCACGGTCTCGCGTTACCTTTAGCCCTAACAGCCAGTTTAGCTCGCCCAGGTCTGTGATTTCGAAGAATTTACGGAGCTGGGACTTGAAGCGGGTGATGTGGGAGGCCCGGTTGGCAGTAACGGCCATGTCGTCCACTGAGACGGTGATGACGACGTGCTCGTCCGGTGCGCGTCTGTAGTAGACTGCCTGGTCCACCTTGGACCGGGCGAAACCTATCTTCGCAAAAACTCCTGCTAACTCCTCAGCCCACTCAAAACCGGCCTGCTTCAAACCAGGTAAGCTCCTTCGCAGCCGCAACACTTTTCCTCGCTGACTCTCCGTGAGGTAGCCGGGTGGCGCGCGCATGTAAATCTCCTCCTGGATACTCGCATAGAGGTACGCACTTTTTATGTCGACTTGGTGGATTTCCCAGTCGTTCTGAGCCGCCATCGTCAATACAGTGCGTATGGTGCTCATGTTGGCTGTGGGCGCGAACATGTCGAAGTAGTCGACACCGAACTGCTGCTTCTGGCCGTTGGCAACGAGTCGTGCCCGCAGTTTGAGTTTTTCACCGTCGGGTCCACGTTTCGTGGCCAACACGAAATGGCAGGGGATGAGGTTAGCGCCGCGAGGTAAGTCTACTACTTCCCACGTCCCCAACTTCTCAAGCTGACTTATCTCGTAATCAACAGCTTCCTGCCACTCTACTCCATCTGGTCCGTTTAACGCCTGTTGCAAGGTGGGCTCTGGTTGGGCGACTGCCAAGGCAAGGTGAAGGTGAGTTTCTTCATCCAATAAATCTACCTCTGACGCTTCCAACAGGTTCTCCATCGCTATGGCCGCTGCATTGCTGCCTTCGTTCAGGCTAGCATAGTAGCCCGGAGGAGGTCTGGCCCTCGTCGTCCTTGGAGGAGTAGATGGTTGAGGTTGCTGCTCGGTAGATGGTTGAGGTTGCTGAGGAGTAGATGGTTGAGGTTGCTGGGCGGTAGATGGTTGAGGTTGCTGTTGCGTGGTAGTGGTGATGGGCTGGACGCTATGAGGTGAGTTATTATTACCGTTGCCGCTGTTATGTTCGTTAACAGCAGTAGGCTCCCCCTCGTCCAGTGCATCCACCAGGATCTCTGCCGGTGCAAAGGTGAGGTTCCTCTCCACCGATACATGGCGTTTCCCCGGCCAGTACACTCTATAACCCTTGCTTTCAGCGTCTACCCCCACAAAGATTGCCTCCTCTGCCTTCGGCTCCAACTTCCCAGCATCCAGCACGTGGACGAAGACTTTCGCCCCGAACTCATGGGCTCGTGACAAGTCCGGCTTGGACTTGCGTACGAGCTCGTATGGCGTAGTGCCGGGGGTCGACCTTGATGGTAAGTGGTTTTTCAACCAAGTTGCATAGTTGACCGCCTCTGCCCACAGGTACTTAGGGAGATTCCTCCCTATCAGCATGGCCCTAGCATGTTCAACGAGGGTCCGGTTCAGGCGTTCGGCCACGCCATTCTGCTGAGGTGAGTCGTGGACGGTTAACTGACGCTCGATACCCTGCTGACGGAGGTACAGGTCGAACTCGGCGCTGAGATATTCTCCCCCTCTGTCCGAACGGACCTTGCGCAGCTTAACTCCCGGCATCTGACGTGCCAACCAGGCTTCATAGGCCTTAAACGCTGTAAGTGCCTCGCTCTTCAATTTGAGGAACTGAACTTTAGTCTGCCGGCTGTAGTCGTCCGTGAACGTGACGTAGTACAGGCACCCGGCGATGCTTGCCGTTTGGGCAGGGCCCCATAGATCAGTGTGCACGAGCTCACCATAGGTAAGTGCGCGGCTCGTGCTTTCCTCTGGGAAGGGCTTCCTCGTTGACTTAGCTTGCACACAGGCTTCGCAAAATTCGGCTTCCGATGCGTCATCCAGTTCTAGGCCGGTGACTAGGCCCTTCCGGATTGCATCAGCGGCTGCAGTCTGGGACACGTGGCCCAGTACTTTGTGGGCGCTGCTGACGGTAAGCTTCCCTTTTGCGATGTTGGCATGATGCTGACATTGTTGTCCTCCTGCGACACTATACAGGCCTTCAACCTGGGGGATCTCTGCAATGACCTTCCGGTCTGGCCCTTTCGACAGGAGCTTGCACATCCTGCCCTCGAACAGCACGGCTAGGCCAGCCGCTGCGATACGATTCGTGGAAATTAGCGTAAAGGCCATTTTCGGTGCGTAGAGTGCGTTTTTTAATGTGACCTTTGTGCGTTTCTCACCGAGCGGTAGCTCCAGGTGCACATCTCCACGGCCAATCGCACTCAAGCTCGAACCGTCGGCTGTGCGAACGTCTTGGGGAGGGATGCTCACGAAGTTCGTGAACTTCGCCCTATCAGGGCAAAAATGAGAGGTCGCGCCCGAATCTACGATTGCGCCTCGTTTCTCGACAGGTACGTTCAGCTCGCCTGCCACGCTCGCCAAATCTGACGTAACGAAGGCGTACTGGTCGTCGTGGGCTTCTGGCTGTGTGGCCGAGTTAGCAGCCTGCTTGGGTGCTTTCTCGGCCTTCCTTTTCTGCTGGTTAGGGCCTTGCCCTTCCTTACCACCCCCCGGACGCCAGCAGTCCGTTTTATAGTGGCCCTTCCTGTCGCAATTGAAACAGGTGACCTCCGGATTCGTTTTGGGGGTGCCGGCTGATGCTCTGCCCTTCCCCTTAGCTTCTCTAGCAGATAGGGCGGAGCCTGAAGCTCCCTTCTTGTTGGGACGGCGTTCGGTGAGTAGGCGATGCTCGTACTCTTCTGTGATGATGCTGATTAACTCGTAGGAGGTGAGGGGACTCTTAGTTATCCTAGCTGCTGCGCTGATGGATGATAGGAGGGGCCGGTACGACTCCGGGAGCGAGCCTAGAATAATGGCGTGGAAGTCGTTATCGACGATAGCCGCGCCCATTCCTGCCAGCGACTCGCGGAGCCTTATGAGCTCTGCAAAATGGCCCTTGATGTCGCCTCCTTCCTCACAGCGTGTCTCTTGCAACCGACGCCGTAAGTCTATTTGCACGAGTTCAGTCTTACCCTCGTGAATCTGACAAATCTCATTCCAGATCTCGGATGCCTCCCCAAGCTTCTGGACGCGCAGTAACAGCCGATCGGTGATCGTGCTGAATATCTGCTGCTTTACGAGTGTTACAGTCACTACGTGAGCCCCCAGCTACACGACCAGCCCTCTGCCACCTGGCACGGCGACGATACGATAACCGGGTCTTTAGGCCTTGATGACAGATGACGAATAGAAGAGAAGTCCGGAAGATGCCGGATTAGGTAAGCGATCTGGATCGCTTACATGATATGACGACATAGGTCTAGAAGACCTATATATGTTACCAAGATAGAAGGCAAGCCTCGTGTTGCCTCATGTACTGATAGAAGGACGCCTCGCGGTCCTTATCCTAGATAGAAGCCTACCTCATGCATGGTATCTCTGACTCGATAGATAAGCAGATTAGAACCCAGCTTCAAGCTGAGCTTAGATACGATAGAGTAGCCTTATATAAGGTCGATAGATTAAAGTAGATGTTCCTTACTTTAATCCTACTGGGTTTACCATCGAAACCTTTGTCTTGCTAAAGCTACCTGCTCGACATCAGATCCGTACCTTCAGAAGGACTTGAGACCCCTTCTGCCTGTAACTCGCTATCATCGTTCACCTCCGTGAACGTACGCAACTCCTGCTCTTCTGTGGGAGCCGACCTCGGACTCTCAGCACGAGGTATCACTATCGTGATCGTCGCTGTTAGATCATCCCAGTCCGCACGCGACACACGTCGTAACAAAGGATTAAAGTCCCTTTACTGTACGCCTCCATCACAGGCTACAAAGATAACTGATCGCACTTGCTGTCAACGTTACCGACACTCGTAGAACCCCGAACCCAGATCCCGAAAGGATTTTCATATCCCTGATTTAGAAACCTTGATCGTACCGGCCTGACCAGTCGCAAGAATATAAGAACCGCCGTCACTGTGGAAAGCTCCAAGAAAAGGATACCACGAAGATCGTAGAAACCATCTCCAATATGGCAACTACCAGAAACACCTTCGCCGCCGCACACCTCACCGGGAAGGAGACTCGCCTTTGCTTGCGAGAGAAGAAATGTTTTGTGTGCCACGTCATCGGACACAAAGCCGCGAGCTGTCCTCAATGGACCCGAACCTCACGGAGAAAGATGATCGAAGAAGAACCCCGCCTGCGCACTATTAAAGTAGCCGGGGCTAAGGATGATTTAAGGGTGAACGCCGCCCTGATTTCCAGAACAAGAAGTACCCCCATCGCGACATCTATGATCATAGATTCTGGGGCGTGTCAGTCCTTTGTCAACCAGGACGTGATCACGCAGCACCGCATCTTGACGCACCAGCTAGAGAAACCTCTGACACTCTCGAACGCTGACGGATCCTGCTTCGGAAAGAAGCCAATAGAAAGGTTTTGCAACCTTACTTTCCAGATCGATGAACGGGTAATTTCCGAAAGGTTTTACCTAGCCGAACTTGGTCCGAAAGACAAGTTCCTGCTTGGACGACCTTGGCTTATCAGCCAGAACCCCCTGATCAATTGGAAAACCGGCACGGTAACCCTCAAAAGTACCGCAGATTCCCGAAAGAAGCAGAAAGAAATAGATTCCGATCGGAAGAAGAACGGCAAGACGCCCCTCTTCCTGAAAGAAGAAAAGAAGGTGGCATTGAAGAGAAAAAGATCGGTATCCCCGACAACTCCCCGCACCTTCTCTTCGGGCACTGTACCACTAGCCCGAACGACACGAATTGCACCGGTCCACGAAGAGCCGCAGAACGGAATCCCCGTTGAACCTTCAGAAACCGCACCACAGCCCGCGAAAACTGTGACAAAGAAAGACTCGCTGCCAAGAATCGACCTTGCAGCAAGAAGATATGAGCAGAAGAGACCGGCCACTGATCCGGAGACAACTCAGAAGAAGACTTCCAGACCGGCGCTGATATCTGACCACATTTATCCCGAACCGCCACAAACAAAGAAGATTGTACCGGCTGTTCAGCCGATGAAGATTGAAGAAGATCCCGCACCTGCCCGATATGAATTCTCGGCAGAACCCGCACAAGTCCTTGGGAAGGGACGTGCAATAATGAACGAAGAACCGCCTGCATCCAAGGCGCCCAGACTGGCCCCTGAACCAGAAATAACTCAGAGATTCGAATTTTCTGGAGAACCAATATCCGTTCTTGGAAAAGGACGAGCAGTCCGAATCGAAGACCCTCCTACCGCCAAGAAACTCAGATTCTATGAAAGTCCTGAGTCCGCAATGGAGGAAGACCCTGAACCGGCGTATTTAACCGCCGATGAACCACCGAATTCCCTCAACCTCTCCATGACACCCGTGCATCATTCCGAAGAAGCAATGACGCTGTCTTCTGACACCGAACTCCCTCCTGTGTTACAAGAAGCCCAGGATATTTTCATCGAACGAATCGCTTCGATCCATGAAGCATATCGTCAAAATGAAATAAAGAAGGAAGCACAAGACGCCGGGCCCAGTTTTGTCCGATTTATCGACATGGACAACTCCGAGGATGACGAGGATGAAGACAAAGATGCACCCTCTTCGCATGATCTGCGAATGGTAGATTTAGAAGGAAACGACTTCGAAGACGACGGCCCACTCCCTGGCCTAGACTTCTGATTGGATATGATTAGTCGGTGACTAATGGCTTAGTAAGGGGGTGAAATCCTCCATTTTACTTATTTTCCACGCCTATTCCACCTCGAACACTGATCACCGAATCCTGAACTCGACCAACTTCTACTGGTCCGGAACGACCTAAAACTAGATAGGTCCGGAACGACCCTAAAACTAGATATGGTCCGGAATGACCCTAAACTACGATTGTCCGTAATGACGTAAAACTAAGACGATGAACAAGGACGAACCCCGGAAAACTCCTGCAAGCTTCGGGACCCCTCTCATCACTGCACTTCGACCACCCGAGTAGACCATATATATAAACAAAGGGTAATAGAAGACGACCTCCCCGTTGGACGACCCCAAGAAACTCCTACAAAGCCTTGGCACCCACGCTCAGATCCCCACCTTCGATATCTAATAAAAGAATCTAGGAATAGATCTCTACAGAAGATAAGAAGACTAGACCTCCGGAACGAGGCTAAACTATCACGAGACGAACTCCACGGAAACTCCTGCAAGCCCTTGGAACCCTCTAGAACCCATCATGGCAATGACGACCACCCTCTGATGACGACCTGATCTTTCAAACAAAGATAAAGGATGATAGTACCTATCACGGCACTTTCCCTCTGATAGCAAAGAAGAATCTCGAACACGAGTTAGCCTCATGGCTAGATAAGACGATAAGAGATAACGATAAAGATAAGTTTAGATTGAATCGGAGCTTGGATTGATCTGGAAGAAGGTTATAAATCCTCTCGATCCCTGAACATCTCTCCCAACAAACCTCCATCATCATCATGACAAACTCCATCGACGACGACTCTATCAAGATGGCACTGAAGGACTCAGACTATGGATTAGTCCTCAGAATGACGGAAAACAGCGCGTTCAATGAAGCTGCTATCCTGACCCCCGCGTACTCCCAAGCGATCGACGAAATCCTTGGTGATCAAGACGCCAGAACTGCAGCGTGCACCTCCCTCACCGTCTGCATTATACGAACCACGAAGCTGCTGGAAGACGTAGCCAATCGTGTTGACCTTGATGAAGCAACTCGGAGACTTGCTATACTTCATCTGCAACGGCGGATCAGAAACTTCGCACTTCACTTACTCCCTCTCGACTTCTCCAATACCACTGATCTCGCAATAAAGAAAGTCGAAGTGAAGCCCGTTATAGAAGAACCCCGCCCGGTACGCCCGCTGAGAAGAAAAGCGGCTACCATAGATCGAACCCGCAGGACGCTCTGCAGGCGCTGCGGAGGATACGGACATCAGTTCAGAAGATGTCCAGACTATGTTTGTTGCATCTGCGATGAACTAGGACCTGACCATCTGTCGGTCCACTGCCCGCGACTCAATGGACGCATCGTACTCCAAGAGTTTAGCGATGAAGAGAAGTTTTTCGAAGCTCTCTTAGATTGGGAGCATAACCACAAGGCACTCGCGGATCTAGAACTTCAGCATCCTACTGAACTTTCCCCTGTCCCTGAACCTCCCTCTGCACCTTCCACCTCCACATCAGTAACTCCCGCACCACTTGTTGCTACGATGGAAGAAGACGTTTAGAAGATACAAAGCCGGTGACTTTGTACGTAGTAATGGGGTAATGTTACAGTCACTACGTGAGCCCCCAGCTACACGACCAGCCCTCTGCCACCTGGCACGGCGACGATACGATAACCGGGTCTTTAGGCCTTGATGACAGATGACGAATAGAAGAGAAGTCCGGAAGATGCCGGATTAGGTAAGCGATCTGGATCGCTTACATGATATGACGACATAGGTCTAGAAGACCTATATATGTTACCAAGATAGAAGGCAAGCCTCGTGTTGCCTCATGTACTGATAGAAGGATGCCTCGCGGTCCTTATCCTAGATAGAAGCCTACCTCATGCATGGTATCTCTGACTCGATAGATAAGCAGATTAGAACCCAGCTTCAAGCTGAGCTTAGATACGATAGAGTAGCCTTATATAAGGTCGATAGATTAAAGTAGATGTTCCTTACTTTAATCCTACTGGGTTTACCATCGAAACCTTTGTCTTGCTAAAGCTACCTGCTCGACATCAGATCCGTACCTTCAGAAGGACTTGAGACCCCTTCTGCCTGTAACTCGCTATCATCGTTCACCTCCGTGAACGTACGCAACTCCTGCTCTTCTGTGGGAGCCGACCTCGGACTCTCAGCACGAGGTATCACTATCGTGATCGTCGCTGTTAGATCATCCCAGTCCGCACGCGACACACGTCGTAACAACGAGTGAGTTTTTCTGGTGGTACTCGTCGATCTTCTTATCAAGCTCGTCTATTTCAGTCTGCGTCGGCGTCGAACCGTCAGGCTTCTTTACGGCCTTGGTGTTCGGATCGATGACGAAGGGAATAGGTTCGCAGACGCGTCCATCGGTATATCGCATCAAACCTCGGGCTCCAATAGCCATTAGCGTTCGTTCTTTGTAAGTAATCCAATTTGAGCCGTCTTCTGCGAGCTTCGGGATATTGAACAGGCTGGAGTTTGTACCGGGGAGCGTAGGTTCCATGATGGAGGCAGGGCTCATAACCTAAAGGCGTTTATGACGAGCAAGAGGGTCACGAGGAGTCTAGAACGACAAAGACAAGATCTCAGTTGTCTCGAATGAAAACTCCTATAACGGTGCGTCTACCTAGAACGACAAAGACAAGCTATAACTAACATTAGACGCGTTGTAAACTCTAGGGACTTGTTGGCACGTACATCTCAGTTGTCTCGAACGAAAACTGAGATGCGCCTGCGGTACTGCTGGTAATCTTATAGTAAGTTGGTCAGGTACTGGAACATATGAATGAGAGACTGAAAATAAACTAGGACGCGAGCCGACGTCATACGTCGCTCGTCTTCGTCCGTTTTGGCGCGCGCTCGAACCATTCTCCCCTTATCACTCGGATCCTTCGGACTCTCTCGACTCGGATCTCCCCCTGGGCTCGGATCTCTCGGTCTCGTACTCCAACACGTCCTACTTATCTTCGCCCTGTTCCAGTTCCGTTACTTCACCGGCGACAGACGTTGCGCGTCTATGACGTAGTACCTGGGCTCGAAAGATTGATAACAGTGAGTCATGCTTCACACCGGTGCCTCTATTATCTTTCAATAAGCATTTTCTGTATTTCGCCCTGTACCAGTTCTGTTACTTTACTGGCGACAGACGTTGTGCATCTATGACGCAGCACCCAGGTTCGCAAGTTGATAACAGTGAGTCATCCTTCACACCGGTGCCTCTCTTATCTTTCAATAAGCATTTTCTGTATTTCGCCCTGTACCAGTTCCATTACTTTACTGGCGACAGACGTTGTGCATCTATGACGCAGCACCCAGGTTCGCAAGTTGATAACAGTGAGTCATCCTTCACATCGATGTCTCTCCTATCTTTTAACAAGCATCTCATGTATTTTTCCCCATACCAGTTCCATTGCTTCATTGGCGACATACGTTGTACCTCTATAACGCAGTAACCGAGCGTGAGAGTTCGTAGCAGTGAGTCATGCTTCACATCAGTGTCTCCCCTACCTTTCAACGAGTATCTTATGTATCTTATCCTACATTAATTCCATTGCTTCACTTGCATATTTAGTATTTGTGACGGCTTATCAGCGCGAGACTCAAAAACGCAGAGATCACGAAGGTCATGATATACTTCCTAGATCAAGCCTATTCAAAGCAAGGAGCGAGATTTACACACTTGAGCTTGAGTGGTGCTCTGGAGATCGGTGATGATTATAACAGCCTATTAGCGCGCAAGTGAAAAACACGACCATTTTGCTTCATCGCCACTTAAATGTTCACTGGCAATTCTTACTATACACATACGAAATTATTGAAAAGGGTGAGCTGAGGTGCGGTAGCGGTCATTTCTCATGATAATTCAGTCGTTCGCAACATAAATGGAGCTTTCAAAATTGCTATTGCCTTTGCAACATGGAAAATTTATCTATTAACATGAAAATACAGGGCGACGTAGTTGGGAGAGGGCGAGACGTAAGCAAAAGTAGTACTAGTCAGAATCTAATTCAGTGTCCTCCATCTGCTGTCTCTGGGAGGCTAGCGTACTGACAGACATGTTGGACACAATATCTAGCATCAAATCCTGCCGATGATTTCTTCCAAAAACTTTTCTGTGCAGGGAGTTAGTCGGTGATCAGGCTGAGTGGCTGACGTAGATGACTTACCTTGTCCACCACTCGAGAAGTTTGTTCACTCTGGCTCACGCAGCTGGTCCTGGGGCATCCTTGAAGAAGTCCACCACATTGTTCCAGAAAAGATGGTAATCAAAATCTCCATCTACTGTGCGCCAGGACGTGAGGTTGGAAAGTGCAAATCGAATCTGTAGATTTTATTTAGCTTCACGATTAGTAGAGATGTGTAGAGAAATCTTACTTGGCAAGCCGCATATGCTATTGCGCGAGGAGTTACCTTCCTCATACCTATGATAGAGGCAACGCATGTCTTTACCTTGGCTTGATTGGTTCGTCTCCGGGTGTGCCGGTTATTCTCAATAATGTCGGCGCCATCACCCTCGCCATCCACTTCATTAGCAGAAGAAGGAGAAGTAAATATGGCCTTTAAACCCTGCATTTCGATGAGTTATGAAGCAGTGAAAGAATCCAGGACACTCACCATAATTAGTAGCTTCGACTTAAAAAGCCCGCGCTCCAGGTTCTTGGTATCAGCTTCATAGTTCTCATACATGAACGACGGCCATGAATTCTCGGAAACAATAAAAGCTGTTGTACGGTCGCGAATACCAGCCTTGACGCTAGATCCAATATCAACAGCATATAAGTAACGACTGCATCAGTAAAACCTCACTTTTATTTTCTGCTATTATCTCACTTTACCCACCTTGGCGCCAGCGCTAAGGCGCGAAAATGAATATAAGGAGTGTTAATTGGGTGTCCTGAATTTTCTCAAAGGCGCCACAGAGTGGCTAAGTGAAATTGTTGGTGCAAAGGGAAATAAGGCACGTTCAGAACGAAAATAGTAGTATATAGTCAAATTGTGTTTAAGTAGCTACACGCTAGTATCCAAAACAAAGTGAAGTCAAAATGCAATCTCGAATGCGTGGTGATCAGCGTATTTGTTCACATAGTAGGCTTGAAATGCGTCATATGAATGATAAAATTTGAGCTCCCGGGGCACAAATTGCACGCCATACATGGGAATAAGATGCGCAGCACGATAAATAGAGTCAATATGAATGACCGCGTACCCTGGAGCACTGTCTGCTCCAAATCCAGGACGAACTATCCACATTCCTGTATCTTCATCTGGGGCGTCGCCAACTTTGTCGAACCAGCTTATTAGAGCGCAGGGATATAACCTGCCCCGGTACCTGAATGAGAAAAATGCACAAACACGGGCGACTTCGAGGCCTTGCATGCCAGGCAAACTGGAGTCTGTGTTGACGAAAACACAGTCATGGCGCTGGTACTCGTTCCGCCAGATGGGGCAAGAACGAATGTGTTCAACACGCATACCACCGATCCCGCTCAAATCACTCGGCGCATAGAATCGTGATGATGCGGAATTGAAGACCGAGATTTTGCTAAGGTAGAGGGGACATTCGGCGAGGGGTATATTAGATGGGTCGCGAGGATCTTTAGGATGCAACTGTTGGAATAAGAAGCGTCTGAGGAGGTCAGGTAGACTAGGAATATTGAGTTCTTCGG
Source organism: Suillus fuscotomentosus (assembly GCF_016647785.1). Classification (NCBI taxonomy): domain Eukaryota; kingdom Fungi; phylum Basidiomycota; class Agaricomycetes; order Boletales; family Suillaceae; genus Suillus; species Suillus fuscotomentosus. The sequence continues at coordinate 81,209 of NW_024539620.1, forward strand.
CAAGCGCAGGAATAGTTTGAGCACGTTTTTTGCCCTCTGTACATAGTTTATTAGGACATTCAAAAGGAAGAAAAAGAAGTCTTACGGCGTGTTTTCGCCAGCTGGACATAAGCTTGTAGAACCGTCGGACCATCATCAATTTCCAGGTCCTCATCGATGCCGATCAGCAGAGGTGCTGGTGCTGGTGCTGGTGCCGGCACATTTTCATCAAGTTCATTGATCTGCTGTGCGGGTACTATTGTGCACATTAGTATATAGGATATCTCACGAACTGTTTACCCACCCAAGGCGTCCATAGTTACTGAGAGGCAAGTACCAGTTAACATTCCCCGACGTGTGAAGTCAGCTCGTGCTGCAGAAAGTTTGTCGAGCCGTTGGTTGGTCACAAGTATTTGACCAAGTGCATTATAACGGCTGGATCGTCTCCATGGCTCCTTGACCGCTTTGATGTGCTTGTTTTCAGTAATCGATGAGCAGAGGCCGTTTGGTGCAGCAAACAATCGTATGTTTTGGACATAGTGCTTGAGTGAATGTTGACGAGGTAGGGAAAAGGTAGGAACCACTCCTGTCGTCCTGAAGATGTTACGGTAATGGTGAAAGCGTGAGAGAGCGTCTTCGATTTCAACTAGAGTGTCTTCTGTGATTATGTTACGACGGACTAGGTAACAAAATTCGAGAAGTGCACGAAAGGTGCGCACGACATCTACGGGTACATGACCCTCGATGGCAGGCAAGTAGACCTGAAAAATTAATAAGTTCTGCGACCATAGCATGACTAAATTGATGAATTACCTTCATCAGGGCCTTCGAATCATCTCCTGTCCATTGCTTGAAGCCACGTCCCTGAGGAAATCGTCTCAAGCCTGAAAATGAGGCGACAGCGGCAATTCTAAGACAATGAGTAATGTTATGTAGTCTAAATGCGGTCAAGCTTACCTGCAATCAATATCATCCATAATTTGATCCGCCTTTCGTTTCGTATGCGTGTGTCTGAGGTATTTCTCGACCCATTCGACGAGGTGGTCCTTGAATGCTCCTTTGACGAGTTGATGGAGAATATCCGGTGAGATCATCTGATGGATGTCAGCTCTGGGGAAGTCGTTCGTAAATGCCTATTAAAATAAGATCATTAAGAACAGTGCTGCAAGGAGTGCGCTGATTCACATACTACAAGTTCCCCGACTATTCCAAAGTCATCCCACAGGTCACCTAAGGAACCTTCTTGAACGAGTGCTTCTGTGTATTCGCGACAACGACGTAACGCATCTTCGTCGAGATCCTCGCGAGATGCCATACATCTGCAAAAAAAATTGTAACTTATACAAAGATACATACTAGATGACAAAAACATACTTAGGGCACCAACCACGCACGATACATGCTAACAGCGCTTGCTCCTCATAATCTGCTATGTATGGCCCTAGTCCGTATATAACCCGACGGTAGTGACCATCTCCAAAACGAGTGACTTCGGGGGTTGTCATGCCTGGTTTCAGCGTGTTGAGAATCTTGGAGAGTGACGAATGGAACAGCTGTCGACGGAATTTTCGGAACACTGCCTCGGTAGCATGTTCCTTTGTAGCTGTAAAAATCAGTTAGTCATTATTGTAGAAGCCCGCACCACGACGCACTTTTCGGCATAGCAAGGAAGCCAATGACTGCTACTCCATCACGATGGGCTCGTCGAACATTGTTGCGAATGTTCCCAATTGAGGCGTATAGCGGATAATACTCATTATTACCTGTCCCGACTGAAACTGTCGTTTTGTCACTGCCAAGGATGACAGGGACAAACGTAGAGCCGAGCATGCTCGGGTCCTTAGCGATTTCATCCTACATACAGAATTAGCAGTCATTACAGGATGAAGACTGCACTTACTGCCTGATCCCATGCCCAGTCACCAGACATAAAATCCTTCCACTGGTGCTTGTCGCCCTCGGTTGAATATTCTCGATAGGGGCAGTAGTCTACTTCACTGGCGTATGTTGGATTTGCAAGCATATTGCGCACGACTTCACGTGGGTCACGAAACCAGACTTCGTATTTGTCGTCCATCCACGGCTTGGTACCATCTTCAGGTCTCTCACCATCGTAAGTTACTGTAAAATTTTGCCAATTCACGTCCCCAAATGGTGAATTATCGATGATGTCGTACAGATCACGATGATCTGCGAATGGCGGCTTGTCGCCATGTTTCGCAAGGGTAGACGCCCATAAATCCAGCAACCGGTTGATTTGACCTGCCGGCATCTGATTTTGCATATACAGGAACTCTGCCGTTTCGAATTCTGTACGATTGCGAAAGGGTGTCCAGTCGCCAGTTGCTACGTTCTCCAAAGGTGGGGGCGGAGTGCCAGGGAGGAGGAATATACCATCCGTGTTGCATGGTCTGGCTGTAATCACATTCAGCCACAGTGACAGAATCATGCGAATGAACTTACCATTGAGACCTGTATGATAGTTTCGATACAGGTGATCCCCAGGCCCAACAAATTCCGTATCAACGTTTGGTTGAGGCGATGGTTGATGTTGGTGCTCCAAGTCGGCATATCCTTCATCCACATCCATGTCGATATTGTGGTCGACATGAGGCTGTGGGCTTGGCAGACGGGACTCTGGTATGATGGGTTCCGGAGAGCGTTGGTGGTTGTCCTGAGGTAGTACTGGCGGGATGGGATGTGCTGAAATGCGATGTTTTGTTCGCCCGGCGATAGTTTTGAACCACCTTGGACAACTTCTACATGGTAGTTGGAGCGAACTATGGTCGCAACGGCGTAGTTGACTCCGTGGAATGTTATCGGGCATTGCAGCAATACTAGACTAGAATGATGTTCAGTTCTGGCGATTTGTACATTGAAAGGTGGAAAACTCACCAATCAGAGATCTGCGTGTTGAAAGGCGGAAGGATTACCAGTATTAGCTCTGGTGGTTCACACACCGGAAGGACTGCCAGTATTAGTTCTGGCGGTTCACGCGTTGAGGGGTGAAGGATTGTCAGTACTAGTAGCTCTGGCACATTGAAAAGAGGAAAAATCACCAATAGGAAATCTGTGCGTTCAAAGGTGGAAGGATTGCCTATGTTAGCTTGGAAATCTGCGCGTTGAAAGGTGAGAGCTCTAGCAAACAGCAAAGTTGAAAAGAAAGACGGCAAACTTACGTCAATTAAGGACAATTCAGTACACATGCGGACCCAGTTGCAAAGGACGCTGTAAATGACTAGACTGACGAATTGAACCTTTAAAGTTTCGGGTTGATTTAAGTAAGGAACTTACAAATTCGCAGTCAAACTTCAACTACACGTTGTCCTTGACATTTTTTTCACCCATCTCAAGCTTGCTGCAGCACTCATTTAATCTGCTACTTGTCAGCAATTATGTCCGATATCACTGAGGGAATCCGCACTCGCCGAGACAATAAGTTCAAACACCCGGGCTTGCCAGACCTGCCAGTGCAAGGACGAGTTCCGCGACGTAGCAAGGCCCAGAAAGCAGAGGACGACAAAATCCTTGAGGAAGCCCACCAAGCTCAAGAGCGGGCTGCAGTCGAGGGGCTACAGCGGCTTGCTGCAATGCAGATGGAGATGGAGGAGGCAGAGGAACAAGGCATGGTGACTAAACCAAAGCCAGTCAAACCCCGTGCTCGCCCTGTCAAGAAAAAAGTAGTGCCTGCCAAACCAGTAAGAAGCTCCTGGCAGCAGGAAGCGCTGGTGTTACTAGTATCATGAATACTGACTCACCCAAGGCTGGTACCGGCGTCGAGGACCAAGAAGAAAGCAGCCAGGACACCAACATTGAGGACGGAACAAAGAAGAAGAACCAGAGGGCCGTCAAAACGTCTCTGAAGGACGCAATCAACAATGCACGAGGCTCACTCACAGGAAAGGTTGAGTTAATTCAGGGGCCACGTGTTGGCGACAAGAAAGGAAAGTCTTCTACAGCGACGTGTGTCTTTTTGTTCCGATCAAAACCACGATGTTGATGCTGACTGAATCGACTCTTTTTTTTCTTAACTTGACCTCAAAATTCAGGACCAACCCCAAGTTTTCATTGATAAAGCGCGTTGATGGTTGGATTTCTGATATTTCACCAGATACAACCGAACTACTCAAAACTTCCAGCGCTTCTAAGACTCGTACCACTGCCTCAGCTTTGTCATTGGCGCATGGGCCACCAAGCAGTGCTTTATCCAGTTCCTGCGCTACATCAGTTTTGGCCATAACTACCAAGTCCTCCAAATCTAAGGCCCCCCCTGCTCTAGCTAATGCATCTGATGCTCCCAAGGCTCTTGTTGGCTGCTTTGATGACGAGTCGGATGATTCTCAGGAACGTTTGGATGCCTTCATTCAAAAGACGAAGGGGAAGCAGTCTTCACTTAGGGTGCGTACTAGATGTTTTGTAATAAATTCTAATTCTAATGCACAAAGCCAATTATATAGATTACCTCAGATGCAATGCCTGAGGATGCGCTGTCTTCAACTGAGGACTTACAGGATATTGATATCGACGCACTGATGGACCTGGACAATGCATTGGTGGACCTGGAGGACAATTTGTTTGAGGGCAAAGATGCCAGGATGTCCAAGGCAGTGGACAGTGACAGCAGCCTAAGCGATGGAATCTTGTTCCGTTGGAGTAAGAAGTGCAAGCTTGCAGACACCAAATCCTCCACCCTTGTCTTGGAGAGTACCCCCTACGAGGATACATCAGATGTTGAGGTTATTGATGTCCCTTCAGGCCCTGTCGCAATGGCCAATACAACGAAGACGGCTGTGCGTTTGACCTCTTCGGTAAGCTTATTTTATTGATGATTATCACAACTTATATTCTCTGACAGACTGCCGTTGCCGTCTCCCAGTCGGCCACCACAAAGATGCAACCACCTGCAAAGAAGGTGAAAATTGAAGAGGACATTGATGCCAGCACCGCGCAACTAACGCTCACAGCCCCACCTGGCTATTGGATCGAGAAGCAATACAAGACGCGCTCGAGCTACCGAAACTATCATCTCCCTCCTCATTGCCAAGATCAACGGTGGCCGAAGCAGTTCCTCCCAACACTTTACCTGTGGGCCGGGAGTCAAAATGACCTCTGGCAATTCTTAGACGCTCCTCTGGTCGAGGCACTCCAATCCATTTATGATGTCGTGTATTCAGAAGAATCAGATCTTGATTACAAGGTGACCGCTCAAGGGTCTGTCTTTGGCGTTGTAAGTCGCATTTTTTTTCTGTCACTATTACTAACGGTTACAATCTCAATCAGGCCACCCAACGTCTCGCAGAGTGGCACAGCAATTTTGGATCAACGGGACTGGCTATTATGATGGATTTTTTCACTAGGAATGCTGACACTGATCCAGAAACACTTGCTGACGTGCTTCTGGAGGACTTCGCTTTCATTTATGAGGACATGGAAAACCTAGACCCGATGCAAGCCTTCCGGTCTCCATTCATGTTGCAGCTCTTCGCAACCGCTCATCTTCACGCTATTCTCGGGCATGTTGAAGTCCCCGCACTTAAAACATATGTGCTGTCTGTCGTCGGGATGACTGGTGTTATTGGCATTTGTGCAGCTTCAGTAAGTACTCTGTACATTCAAGTAACATTACTGATAATTCTACAGCTCGAGCGCGCCATCAAACGTCTCCGTGTCAATGCCATTGACATTGATGTGGACACCCTAGATCTGGGTCCTGCACAAATGAAGCGCAAGCTGCGGACACCGAAGACCTTCAACAAGGCCACCGGCAAGGATAGCACTACCGAGAATGCCTTCTCCATCAACAACTGGGGATCAGTAACTGCATCATATGTGGTTGCTATCAAGGCGAAAGGAGACGACTACATGAGGACCACAACATTAACGGCTCGGAAATTGCTGAAGAAATCGGGCAGTGTCGGCCTCCAGAAGTACTTTCGCACTGATGATGACGGCTCAGAGGCCGTTGACATCCGCGCCATCCTGTGGTAACAAAGATTGATTCTTTTTTTCCTTTATTGACGAGCTGATATCATTCTATAGATGTCATTTCTGCACTGCTCACTGCAAGTTTCCAATTGTGCGGCGCCCGTCTTCAAACCATTGCATTTTGCCTATCCCACCATTGCCCCGGTTTGCTCATTTTGTGTTTCATTATCCGCATTTCATATCCTTTAATCTCCTTCAATTCTTTCGTTTTACATTCATTTTCGCTCTTACAATCACTGCCCTTTCTTCCTATTTTGACCACTTTTTCACACTTCACGTCGCCATTTACTCCATTTTAACCAATGTTTTGTACTTTGTATTGGACAATGTGACGCCGTTTGCGCTATTATTACTGCTTTTTTTGTCGGACAATGCCTAGTAAGTGACTTTTAAGAGCAATAAAGTAGAATTCAGAGGGCGAGTGGCCTTTTTCTCAAATTTTCCGCCGTCTCTTTCATGTCACCCCAATGGCTCCTCAAACCCGGTTAAAGTGAGAAAATAAGGATAAATTAGGATTCATCACCAAAAATAAAAGTGAGGTTTTACTGATGTGGGAGCATGACATACATTGGATCCTCCCAGTGCCATTCCGCTGGGCAGAGGAGTTTACCACACGCATCGCTCACGAAGCCTCGATGGTGCTTGTCGTCGGTCCTGATGAGTGGAATCGGACAGCACTCATTGTTCACCCACGACGCCACGAGTTCTTTCAGAGTTCCTGTGTCGTCTCCCCGAGCCGAGTCTGCGCCTCGCTTGAGCTAGATTGAAATAACTAGATGAGTGAGATGTGTGGCAATATTGTTTACCTTTTTCAACATGTCGTTGGACTCTTCGTGGTCGAGATCTGCCAGTTTATTGTGAAGCCACGACAGTACCTTGGCAAGTTCGATGTAACCACGTTGAAGTTGGTCTTGCCTGTTCACTTTGGTAAGTACTGAGTACAGCAATTTGCATTGACATGGATGCTTACTCCGGAGTGAAGTCCTTGTCACTTTCTTCACAATGCCGGTCATTCTCGGCAATAAGATCCTCTATGGGAGTGTACAAGTCAACCATACGACGGATCGCCCGTCCCTGCGAAACATAGAAAGTTGTCTTTCTACAAAGAGACATCGAATATGCTCTTACAAGCTAAGGTTGAAAACATGCACACCTTTTTTTCGTCACCTTGTCCTGCTTCAATGTTTCAACCTCCTCCATGAGGGAGGCAATTTGCCGCTTCGCCCTAGCACTAGGAGAAGTTGGGACACGCATGGAGACATGCTGAGAGTGGGGGCTGCCCCATCACAAAAAACCAACATTGCCGATCTACCTTTTTATACTCATTATAATGTAGATAATAACCATAATTGGCTAACATGTGACAGTGCGTGCTACATAGTAATTTATGCCATTAGAACGCTATCCTATATGACCAATAACCATCGCATGGACCTATGTTTGTAGGTGGTTGCACAAATATGATTGTGAATGCACTCAATCTGATTGACGAGTATGGTTAATAGATTTATACTATGCAGTGTGTAGACTGTAGGGTATTGTGGCTATTTGTGTCTCATATTTTTGAGAGTGCGTCTGATTGGTTATCTGTATGACAACCAGAGAAAAGCACAAGATCAGTAAGTCATATAAAGTCATTTATGCAATTCTAACGCTATCCTGTATGACCAAAGAAAATCATGCATGTTGATGTTCGTGGTCACAGCGGGTTGCGCAAAATATTCACAAATATGTAATTGATGACCGATGTATGTCATTGCAATGACAAAATTGTCACATCAACCTTGGTGTTTGACATTGGGACGTGAGTAAATTGTGCTTCAATAATTATCACCCTACTGCAACCTGATAACTCATGAGACTTGAGCACCTGATCATCATCAATGGCTCTGTATTATCTATATGGAAAAGTAAGTGAATCGTTTCCTTTCCTACACGAATGAGAAATATGAGACACTCGGCCTGTTGTATAACATTTCTAGCGCATGTGCTGTTATGTCGCAAATGTAAAATAACTATGGTGTCTTGCCACCAGTAACTTAGATGTGTAACTGCCTCACAAGAGCAATGCAGGTTTGATCTCTCATTAAGGATAATATTTGGAGACATTGCAAATGAACCGCTGTTAGGCACTGCACTTCCATGAATTGATTGGTTGCATTACATATCAATGGCAGTATTATGCCTATAACAATGATCTCAATAGTATCCTATGATTTAAAATAGCGTACACGCGGGTAGTATCTACACATGCGACCTGCAAACTCTGAACTAGCATCTGCACCGTGCAACAGATAGGTGTTGAACTCTTTGAGGACGATCAGCAGATGCATGTTTATGTCCAAATACTTTGCTAATATTACAATATAATGAGACCAAGGGTAAATGATGATAGTTGCGTGATGTCTCACCGGTTCCACCACAATAATAAGTCATCAACTTCCTTGGACGCGTCTGGTGTCATAGGAAGCTCGAGGAAGTCGACGATATTGTTGTAGAACTCTTGATGATTGAATTCGTCGTCTACAACTCGCCATGATCCCATACTGGATAAGACAAATCTGAGCTGAGATAGCCGGCCATGTCAGCTGTGCTAGCGCATGGATAAAGAGATATATCACACTTGCCTGTACAGCTGTATATGCAATTGATCGCAGTTGTACTGACTTCATGTTCAGTAGTCCTGCAACATCGCAGCGAGTTCGACGCTCCCCAGCGGTCCTCCGCTGCTTTGGGTGGCCTTGTGTGGATATGTCATCCAGGTTAAGCTCCTCTTGGTCTTCCATTTCCGCAGATGTAGGAGACGTGAAAATGAATTTATATGTCTGTAAGTGACCTCAGTAAATGGTCATTTGCCTTCACAATACGTACCTTCAAAAGTAACTTTCCTTTGAACAGACCGTTTGTAGGCTTTTGTGAGTCGTATTGTTCGTCCTGGTACAAGAATGCCGGCCAAGAATAAGCTGTAACACGATAGTCTGGGTGGTATTCCCTGATGTGCTGTCGGACGCTACCGCATTGGTCAGCAAAGATGTTGCAAGCAGCAAAACAGATGAAATCTTACGCTAAGTCGTTCCAATCGTAATCGACTGGACAGATGAGCCGTCCAGTAGTGTCGTTGTTGAATCCGCGGCCTATTTTGTTCTGCCCTTGAATGACAGGGCTAGGTGGCGGGGTAAGTTGCATCAACCAAGAAGCAACTGTCACTTTGAGACGTGTCGTGTCGTCAGCCCTGGCGCCGTCAGCACCTTTATTCAGCTAGATAGTGCATCAATTAGCCTCGTTGCCAAGCAGTGTCTGATTCATACCTTGCTGTATATGTGAGAGAGCTCACCGCTCTCAGTAACTGAGTTTAGAAGTTTGCGAATTGATGGACACCAAGTCGCCAACTTCTTATATGATCTGTGTCTCCGATCGTCTCTAGTAAAGATGGTCAATGCAAGCCACTGGCGACACAAAAGGACCTACTCGATGTTGTTTGAGCTAGTATCATCAGTGTCTGTTTCCAACCCCAAGGTGACACATCGATCATACTCCACGATGAGATCTTCAACACGTTCTGTGAGGCAAACAAGTCTCCGAATTACCCGGCCCTCAGTATGATGAAGTTCACTATGCAACGAAAGAGCTCTTCAAGGGGTGCTGAAATACTAAATAATCAAACACTCACTTTCTCTCCCGCACTGACTCGTTGCAAAGTTCTGCATTTTGAGCTTCTAAAAAAGCTAACCGCCTTTTCAAAGAAACCACTTCGGAAGGTGGGCTATTGTCGGGGGGGATACTTTGCGACATCTGGGGTGGATTTTGCGTTCAGAATTTGGTAGGAAGTTGGAACATGGTGTGAGAGTGCAGCCTGACTCGGACTAAAATACTACAGAGATCAGCAACACCAAGTTGATCCGTTACCACATATGGGCGGAGTCCAGAACCAGACTAACGGAGAACTACATACGTAAACAAACAAAAGAGTACGAACCAGTGATCGGATCATCGTACCCTGAGTCTATTGACGGGACACCTGACCTCTGAACTATGTTTTAGTCTAAATTATTTTCACTGCACATGGGTCCAAACACTCAGTGTTTTTGAACCGAACAATACAAATGCGGGGTTGAAGGAGTCCTAGTAAGTTCCGAACATATTAACCCTGACACTTTGATACACTGAAACCCACAGGGCAGACAGCGTCTTCATTTTGAATCTTCTCAATTCGTCGATTTACAACAAACCTTACATGTTAGAGCCGTCCGACAGATGGTAAGTTCAAATTGTTACTCGGTTTGAGAACTCAAGTTTACGGTAGTACTACATCACCAGATTCGCGACGCAGATGATAAGATTCAAAGAGTGAGTAGGCTTTCCCCCCTTGTACTAGTAACCCGCCACCATGTCTGAGTCCCAGAACACACCTCGCACAACCAGCACTCTGCCATCGTGGATCACTGACATGATGGCTCAGATCCACCCTGATCGACGCTCCGAATATTCTATAGATGGGACCGGAGATGATGTTTCGGTCTGGTGGGACCCTCCTTCATCATCCACACGGACAGACCCTTATCATTGTCCACCATCAATGTTCTCGAGCAGAAGCTCTACACCCCACAGTCAACATAGCCACGATTTTGAGCCATGCTTTGGTGGTCAAGCACATGGCCAAGGCGGCCCTGTGTATTCTTGTGGGTGCTACCGGCGTACGAATCGTCGGAAGGTTGAAGATACAGATGCACCTGAACAACATCAGGGACTCGGGATTCGACAGGTACACTGTCTGCCTCAAGGCCATTTACACGAGTCTGACAGTTATTCTAGGAGGTTGATAGCAGCAAGGAAAACAGGTCCCTGCCGGTGAAACGTGAGAGGTCTGAGTCATCTCTCGAGTCAGACCCTCTAGTCACGGTGAGCTGGACTTGTTGTTTCATCACTGTGCATATCATCAGTTAATGACTCAATAATTCAGACACCCCGCTTTGGACGAAATCTGACCAATGTCCAACGGGCTAAATCAGCGCCAGCATTTGAAGCACCGAAGCCCAGGAAGCTGGCGAAGGTCTTCGAATTCAACAGAAGTGCAACTCACGACACCTTGATCATGAATGTTGTGAAACGTCTCGAAGCTGCCGTTGACAGGCAGACAGAGGTACTGTCCAAGATTTATGGTGTTCTGGAGAGTTCTGCCAAGTAAAATCCTCACTTATGTACTACCAATACCTTCAGTTGTATGCCTGTATTCAAGCTCGATGATGGAGACCGTTTGGCGCAAGATCATGTTTCTATTGTACTCTAAACCTGAAGAATACAAATTACTACCCATATGTCCGTCTTTCAGAAAGCGACAGATGCAGTGAATAGGTGAAAGGCGAGCCTCAACCAAGTCGAATGCGAATTGATATACAAGAATCTTCTCCTTTGGAATGAGTGATATAAGAAGCGGAACGATGAGTGACGGTTGATCAATGGTGACTAGTAGCCAGGCAAGGGCATGGATCATTGGATGTGCGCAAAAACAAGTCCATGTAAATGATTATGAGTGAAAAGTTCCGACGTCACGTGCACCAGCTGTTGGGTGTCTGTTTGAATTTCGACAGCCTTCCTCTGAAGGTAAGGTGTCTAAGGGCGTACAAAGTTGCATTGAACCCTGTGCCGCCCAGTAATTCACTCATATGGCACCTTACACTCATATTTTGCTCTCCTACCTCTCTTCCCTCCTCTAACGTTATTGTCAAAACTCCCACACATCTAGACTCGCGTTGTTCTCGAATCCTACGAAGAACTCAATAACATTTTCAGTTCTGCTGCACTCGCACAAGGCCCACTCCCTCCTCCTCCATCCACCCGTGGCATTCGTCCTCGCTCAGGCAGTCACTCTTGCTCCAGCAGCCACTCTACTGTCTGTGCTACTTCACACCACGTTTCCCCCCACTAACGCGTACCAACCTCTGGCTATCATGTCCAAACCTCCTATATCATCTGCTCAACTTCCGGTGACTTCCAAACTTTCCTGGGCTCAGATTGCAAAGTGCGCATCATTTAAGAATTCAGGTTGATATTACACAGCTGATCATTACTTGCGCATAGACCACAAGAGAAACCCATTGCAGCGTCACCACCTGCGCCATCAGTCATTGCCTCTTTACCCAAACCAGTTTTTGCACACACCTATTCCACCAGCTGTTAATGGCGATGCAGGATCAGCATCGGAAGGTTGGGAGGATCCGACGACTGTTCAGCCTTCTGAATGGGGTGACGAGCCTCAATTTCGATCATCACCAACTGATATCTTTCGGTCAGCATCAAACCTCCCGTAGCTGAACAGCAGCCATTCCCACAGCAGGCCATGCAGCCACTCTCGCCTCCTGCACCTGTGCAGCAACAAGAACATCAACAGAGCACTCCCACGCCTGCATCGTCTGTTGCTACCTCTATCGCTACTTCTCCCTCGCAGCCTGTTTTCCCTCCTCCAGTGCAACCTGTCCTTCCGCCTTCACAAACAACGCAATTTGTACCTACCCAACCTTCAGCACCAATCCCTCAGGTACCTCAGCATGCCCTTGCACCTTACGGACAGCCCCATGCTGTTTTTGGGTGACTCATTCGACCAGTCCCGCATTTTCTCTCTCAGATCTCATGCCTTCCGATCCACCAGCACCTGCATTTCCGCCCTAGAGTCGAATACTATCTCACCTGTCTTGGCACCAAATGATCATCGCCTCCTCATTCTTCGTCCCTCCATGAGTGAGTCCTGCTTCACAATGAGTGCGTTCTAACTCCTATGTGTATTCATTTTATTCACGCATTTGTCGCAGTACGTGTGTCCGCGAATAATACGAAATCGTTCCTATTGAACGGATTCTTGCTCATCTTCGCGATTGCCGCTAGTTGGTATGTTTTGGTGATGGGTATGTGTCATCTTTTGTGTATCGGCCGACTAATCACGAGTATACATAGGTATCGAGCGCGATTTGAAAAAGTCCAAGCTCGGACCACGGTACGAAATGCCGATTGTACCCTGAATCTGTTTAGAGGATATCTGACCTGTGTATTATATTCTAGTTTAAGTCCTTTCGGCTGCCCACCGGTGCCAAACCGTTGGTATTTTTTCAAACCATGCAATGCAGATGCAGGGTAGGAAGTTGGAAGTTCCAGAAGCAGCATGGGAAGGTGCGAAGCGCTCCTCATGTACGTCATAAAATTAATTTCATTGTCAATCGATTCAGATGCCGAACTAATGTTAGCTGTAGCCGCCTCTCATGCGAGCCGGAGGAACCTTATTTCAATTCATAGGCGCAAGGTTCATACCAAGTATGAGTTAGAACCGCACGATCAATACTCTGGTCGAATTCGTTAGGTGCCTACCTCCTTGGAATCACATACCACACACTCACATAACCGCTTAGAAAAATTGAATGTGTCAGACGGATCATCAGCAAAAACTCCAGCCAGCTATCGCTTCACACTTCCTCTCATGTTGGTTCCCTGTACTTCGAGTGGCATGTCCCTCTTCAATAGTGTGCACTATTCTTTCGCCTTCAATACAAACAGAGCAATATGAGGAACTCTATTGGCATATTGTCATTACACGATTGAAAGGACCTCCATTTTAGTTTGCTGTTTTGTTCGGATGCAAATTAGATCCCATGACCATAAGCTTTACCGTCAATTTCTCTGCTGCAGTGGCAATTGTGAGTTTCAAATCTGGGTTTCGCGCACTTAAACTTCTGCCGTCACATTCAGACTGGCGCAATGATGAATCGATATCACCGATTGTGTCCCTGCTACTGAGATCACAAGTACGATTCAGAACTTTAAAGTCCCAGGCTCCTAGCGGGACAGATCATCATCTTTATTTCTCCCAATAATATTCCACTAAAATACACTGTCCTCTGCCCTCGCAGACCTTTCCGCAAGATCCAGAATACGAACATGCCTACCACATCACCCAAACTATCTTCCAGTACTCGGACTTCTCCAAAAACTCCTGCGTCAGTACTTAACAAGCTACAAACCTCTCCTGGGGGGTTCTACGCCGCAATGCCGAGGCTTGTTTACTGCACTGAGTATTTTGCAGGCGGAAAGGACGGTAACATCCTAATCACTAAGGGCCAGGACAATGATGAAGAATTCATCATCCGCGGTGTATTTCAAGTCAGCCGCAACAATTTCCATTTCACACCAGACACCAACTACGACCCTGCAAACGTCTTTCATGGCCGTTTGGCAGACCTGAAATTGCATTGCCAGCTCACTGCAGGTCGTAACGAGGCTTTCAAGTTCTCGTCAGAAGATTTTTCTGCCGTCTGTGAGAATCTCAACGCCTTCGAGAAATCAGTTCCAAGGCCGAGATACTATGAGACGCACAGTGTTATTCAGGACACTATCGGTCACAGATCGATTAAGCTCACCCACTGTCTCTTTCAAGTAAGTAGTTGTACATCATCACTCTCTACTAATGACACTGATTACTATCATAAAATAGGCCAAGGATGAAGCTGACGATGATACTAGTAGCATCGATGGCGATGGCGATGGGAACAGTTCAACCTATACTGGTGAGTTATGAACCATCCTTCGTCACTTTACTAGCCTAAGGATTTGCTTTGGCCCCTACAGATGGCCTAAGCTCAGAATTTGATATTGTGACCTGGCCAGTCGCTGATCGATGTCAAGGTCATCTGCAGGATATTATATCTACGCACAACATTTGCCCTCTACCAGTGTATGACAAGGACCATATTCTCATTCCACCCCTCAAATATGAGGAGAAACTCAAGGGCGCCCTCATGGAAGCTCATTTTGCTTTTTGCCATCGTCACATGAAGAACTCAAAGCACGACATCTTTGAAGCCATTGTACGAGAACTCATTGTACTCTCACCGCCTGCAGCTATGCCCACCAGCCGCTTCAAACGCCGCCGCCTCAGCGATGGGCCTTGTACTGAACAGCGCAACTGGGGGAAACATTAAACTGATCCGACCCGGACCTTCATCTTAAATTGAAGTATGTATTCATTTTAATCATTGATCATTTGTGAATTTACTTTCTGCAGTATTATTGTGCAGCCTGCCTGGGACACGGTGCAGGACATGTAACAAGTATGTTGTATGAAATTTGTCCCATATTTACAATTGTATCCTGTCCCTCACTTGTAGAATGTCATCAAAGTGTTTGAGTCTTTCCGTTGTACTTAGTAATTGCATGATGTGCCAATCCAATCCATTCTTTCGTTTAATAAGACAGATCTTTCCAACTGTTTTACGTAGTACATGGAAGTTGTAGTAATGGTACAGAAAAAAAACCAGCTGCGGTACGTAAAGAAACACAAGGCGTAAAACAACAGTAGTGTGCGAGTCACATACGACGACAAGCTTTGATGAGAAACACAATGAAAATCCATTCCAGTATACAGCATGATACTAGAATACACAATGCTAGAACTTGAGAGTGCAGTTGAGTGAATGTCAGTCTAGAGTTTGTCAAATAGAACTAGTACTTACCACGTCATGAACATTTAGCCCTCTTGGAGGCTCTGGGAGAGATCTCTGCCTCTTCAGCGGTGCGCTTGATCAAATTCTCGTGCCAGGTGGAGTAACGTGTATAGCCCGTCTGCCGTGCAGCGTTCCACAACTGCTTCATGATTGCCTTCCAGTCTATAGGCGATATTGGAGGCACCCATGCATGAGCGAGCTCGAAGGGGTCAGGGCTGGGAGATGCGATAAAGTATATATCACAATTGAAAAACTTAAAATTAACCTTTCACCAGTCCCCTCTGAGGATACCTCTGCAATGTTGGATTTATCTTCAACGCTGGACTCATCTTCAGTGTCAGAGTTGTCGGACGAAACACTGGAATCCTCTTCCGCCATGACTTCTTCCATGTAGCTGATGGTGGCGTCCCTGAGACTCGCAAATGTGCGATGGAATAGGTGCTGCAGGTTTTCGAGGCCTGTGATGTCCGTGTCAGGACACAATTGCTGTCATCGTGATCAGATACGGCTACACCTGAAGAGGGAGGGAAACTCATGGCAGTTGCGAAGTATCGTGGATTATGATCATAGAGATCAAATGGCCCATCATCAGGATGGAGCCAAGTCGAAACAACGACAGTGAGGGACAACACCCAAGTGTGGGTAAAGCCTGTGACTGGGCCAAAGACTGGCGAATCGTCCTTCTGAAGCCATTTGTGGTATGAGGCGACCTTCTTCTTCTTCGACAGTTTTCGAAACGCATCCGACGATTCTGTTGGTGGGGAGTGGCGGTGATTTTCCAGGATATCGAATAGTGTTACAGCTCGCATGTGTGGGTTAAGGGTGACGGAACATTGGAGTTTGGCGATAGCAGCATCGCGAGTCTGTGAGAAGGTGACCTCAGTCCCCCAAAGCTGCACACGCCCTCTGTCTTCATCATGGAACTCAACCAACGCATCAGAGGTACCGAGGGATTTCTCTGTAGACCCCGCCTCTCCCAACCCCCTGAGGGTCGAGTTCATCTGGACTATAAAGTTACCGAGCCCCTCGATGTCAAGCAATGCGAGAGCACCATCAATAGCATCTCACAACGGCTTGAGGAGATTCTTGTGTATTGGAGTAGGCAGGGTTGCGACCAACTGTTTAGACGATGGGGAATATGATATCCTGAAAGAAAGAGTCATTAGCAGTTATCGGATTTCACACACAACTTACTTGTATCGATTGAATTGATGATTATCATCTTCGGCGATGGCCTCCAAAATCAAATCGCAATCATCGATGGACACGTCAGAAAAGGTCTTGAAAATGAGTCAGCGTGCGAGATTATCGTGGGAGACAATGCCTCAAGGCCTCGTACCTTGTAATCAGCGTTGGTGCTCTCAGACTGTCCTTCTCCTCTGAGAAAAGCGATAATCTGCCCACGCAAAACTTTCACAAAAGCTCAACCCAGATATGAATGGCCAAAGAGAAAAACTGACCATCTTTTTTGGGAATCTCAGGTTCGTGCTCTTTCACCAAGGGCGGTTCAATATGAAAACCGTGGAGTTTTTGATGTAATGTAGCAGGTTTTGAAGGCGGAACTGCAGCCACTGGCACACGGGCTGCAGTAGCCCGTTTGACGAGCCGAGGGCGACTTGTTGCTAGAGAGGTCCCTTTGCATTGCATTGTGGTTTTTCTTGTCTTGCAGTTATTGCTCTGGACTCGGCGTGATAAGGGAGGAGGCATGGCACAGTGCTTGATGTGGCACTATGGTCACCTATGCTTATATATAAATATGAGGCCTAAGAGCTCCGAGCCTTATCCATGATCGCGGGGGCTGTCCTGGGCTGTCATTGGTCAACAAAGGTCACAATCGGCATTTTCCACCCACGATTCTATTTGCAAGTGTGCATAGTGAGTAAGTAGTAAGTACACTAATAGATAATAGATTTGTATTGTGACTCTGTCATGGAGATCGTACTCAAGTCTTTTTCTCCATGATACATTTAAGTTACAGGTGGCAAGATACCATAGTTATTTTACTTTTGTGAATGAAAAGAAGATCCATCTTGGTGATACAACCACCCCAATTGCTGTAGAACCTTTGCATGCCCAGGGTTGTCAGCAACAACACGTTCATATGTGTCCTGAAACTTCCTAGTCAAGCTGGGGCGGCTATGTCAGGGTCCGAGCCCGACTTCTACCGGATCATCCATTAGCATAGTCACTGGCAGCCATCACGCTCAGCTTTCTCTACCACTACTACGCATGAAAGTTCATCTACTACTGGCTAATACACTGCTGCTTGTCATCATTTTGATGGCTGCGCATTTCAAGTGCCATGAGAAGTGTGGACAGACTTTTGCAGCACCAGGAGGTCTGACCCGCCATCGCAAAAGTTGCTCTCACTGGCAGCAGCAATTAGATCGACAAATGATGCATTTCAAACGTGGATTAGATGGCATACAAGGATCGGCGGTGAAGAAAGTAAAACTTAACACTACTTCAACAGCAGCAGTAAGTCTTTCTACTTACCCTACCTAATCTTTATTCAATCAGACTAGGACATCTCAACCTCAGGCATGCAGCTGGTGCCTGCTCCAACTCAGGCTGAAACGGATGCATCTTCAAGCTCCAATGGTTCTTTCGGGGCCACATCCGCTTCCAGTAGCAATTGTGATTATACACTCCCATCATCTGTTACAGCTCCCGTTCTTCAGCCATCAACAGAACTTCACGAGCCTAGTATTTCGCATGCGCAGCCTGAGCCATCTGTACCAGTTTCTACTCCTGATTCATATGATATCCATCCAGCTCGCTCTCGCCGGTTACCCATGCGATTTAGAGACGAGCCTCCAGTGCCGCCGCCTGCAATCACACAGCCCCCTCCATCTACTCTTCCCCAAGTCATTCTTCACGTATTTGATTCTTTCCGGACATCCATAAACCAATTTGGCATTGGACGAGAGTATCGTCATCGACCAACGCACAATCCTGATGCATTTGTCTCTGTGGATCAACTATCAAATATCTATCCCAGCTCAAGTCCGAACACCGAGCTATTGTCACAACCCAATAATGAATTAACGCTGGGCAGAGACTAGGACTCAAACAAAGAATAATCACGCAGAGGAAGTAGGCAGCAGGTACGTCTTGGTATTGCTCACTTGGAGATACAAGAGGTTTGAACTAAAGAACTACTGACTACGACGAGCTACCTATATACACATATTGAAACTGAGATCGAAACTGAGTATGAACTAACTAACCAATCAGAATAATTAAAGGTATCGTACGATTCTATATATAACTATGATGTCATAACATGTGCCGCAGCCGCAGTAAGACTCTGGAACATTCCAAGAGTGTCGCGAGGCATGACGTCAATATCTTCGGCGTTGTCCGATAGATCACGTGACTCTGGTAATTCTACAATGGATGCAATAATAGGAACTTCTTCAACAGTAAATACATTCTTAGGAACAGGCGCTGTGACTGGGCGCTTAAAGGACTTAGAATTTAGGAACGAATAATGATTGGTATTTGGAACTCGTGACATTACCCCCTCTCTAGGATGAGCGTCATCGCGAATGAAACTAGGACGAATAAACTTCTTGCGCCATTCCAAAAACTCTTGGGTTTCAAACACCGATTTGTTAATTTTGCGGGGATTTAATGCTTTCGGATTTTACCAGTGAAATTCTTGAACTTTCAACCGTGCATTCTCAAGGTTTTCCTCAGGTTCCCATGTCGCTTCTTCTATCGGATATCCTTCCCACTCTACTAGGTATTGGAGTTTTGATCTGTGCAGTCTCGAGTCTAGGACTTTTCGTACTGTCCATTCGGAATCGCCTTCTGATAAGATCTCTGGCGGCGGACGATGATGTGGAGGTCTTTGGACTAAGGTCGAGGGGGAATGCGGAGTGAGTAATTCTACGTGGAATACCGGATGAATCTGATATTTTGCTGGAAGGTTCAGGCGGTAATTTACATCACCCGTCTTCTCTAGCACTTCAAATGGACCAAGTCGTCGATCGGAGAGTTTCTTATTTGGTCTTTTCTGACGGATATTTTTGGCATTGAGCCAGACCAGATCTCCTTTCTTGAATTGTGGTGCGTCTTTTACTCCTTTATCGTAGAATCTCTTCATCCGCTCATTCGCCATTCGCAGCATACTTTCTGCGTCTTCCTTTGCCTCTTTCATTACATCCACTCGTTCATCAGCTGCAGGTACTTTAGAATTGGAAATTGGTGAAAAAGTAAACTCTGGATCGTATCCGTAGAGTACTTTGAATGGACTATGACCCGTTACAGTGACAGAGTTATTGTGAGCGAATTCTGCTATCGGAAGCCAGTCTACCCAATCATTTTGGCGGTAAGACGTGAACATTCTCAGATATTGCTCTACTTCTTGATTGATTCTCTCTGTTTGTCCGTCTGTCTGAGGATGATAAGCTGTCGACATGTTCCATTTTATGCCTAGGCGTTTCGACACTTGTCCCATAAATTTGGAGACAAATTGTGTTCCTCTGTCCGATATCACCTGTTTCGGAGTTCCATGGTGTTTCCATACATTATCTAAGAAAAGTTTCGCGATTCCTCGAGCGTCAACTTCCTTTTTCGTAGGCATGATGTGCGTTTGTTTCGTGTATCGATCAACGACAACAAAAATAGAGTCGAACCCTTCGCTTTTAGGCAAATCTACTATCAAATCACAAGTGATTGATTGCCAAGGTCCCGCTGGTATTTCATTTGGTTTAAGCGGACCATGTGGTTGCGTTGGGTGAATCTTCGTTGCTCTGCATCTATCACAGCCATCTACGTAATCGTGGACATACTTCGTCATTGAAGGCCACCAATAATTTCTGGAAATCAATTCTAAGGTTTTGGCACGTCCAGGGTGTCCAGCCGGTGGAGAGTCGTGAAACAACTCCAATATCTCTCGGTGGATCTCTTTATCGTTTGGAACGTAAACCAGTCCTCGGAATAACACCAATCCATCCTCCACATTCCACTCTTCGACTCCTCTACGCAATTGTACCGGTGCTGCTTTTAGCGTTTGTAGCGCTTTAGCGACTTCGGGCTCTCATTCTGTGCATTGCCTTATCTTTCTCAGCAATTGTTTTTCTCCTTGCACTAGAACTTGACCTCTTTTAGCAGCTTTTACAGTAAAAAACTCCGGTTTTAACAAAATACGATCAGAATTGTCGTTTTCTACCCCCCCTCTGTGGTCTTCTCTCCGAGAAAGCTTATCGGCCTTATCGTTGACTACACCAGGCTTATGTTGGAGCGTAAATTCATACTCCGCCAGGAATAAACTCCATCTGGCTTGCCTTCTTGTCAACTTTTGGCTCGTCATAAAGTACTCGAGATTCTTATGATCCGTCCAGATCTCCACATGGTGAGGCTTTCCCTGCACATAGTGCCTCCACTCCTCCAACGCTCGAATGATTGCGAGTAACTCTTTGTCATGGATGTCATAATTTCTTTCTGCATCGTTCATTGACTTAGAGTAATACGCCACGGGGTGCCATAGGTCATCTTCCATCAGTTGAGATAGAACCGCTCCAGTTGCGTAATCAGAAGCATCGGTTTCTATTTTCATTTTTTTCTCAATGTCAGGCATTACTAGGATCGGAGCTGATGTAAACCTTGACTTCAGTTCATCAAAAGCATCTTGCTGTTTCTCCGTCCAATCCCATTTGACATCCTTCCGTAGTAAATCATTCATTGGTCTAGCGATGTCTGAGAACCCGAAGATAAATCTTCTGTAGAAGTTGGCGAAGCCCATAAATGCTTGGATATCTTTGACGCATTTAGGTACAGGCCATTTCATTACTCCTTCTACTTTTACAGGGTCCATTCGAACACCACCCTTCTCCACTATCAACCCGAGGAACTCGACTTCTGTCTGTTCGAAGCTACACTTTTCAGGCTTCAGATACAGATCATTCTCTTTTAGTCGTTTTAGTACCTCTCGTACAACTTTTCGGTGTTGTTCCCTATTGCCATTCGTGAACACGAGGATATCATCGATATAGACAACTACGGTCTTTCCATCAATTAAATCTCTGAATATCTCGTTCATCATGGTTTGAAACGTGGCAGGGGAGTTTGTTAAACCGAAGTACATCACGGTTGGTTCATGGTGACCAAACGGCGTTTTGAAGGCCGCCTTCCACTCATCTCCTTCTTTCATGCGAATATTATTGTACCCCCATCTTACATCCATCTTGGAGTACATCGTGGCACCGGTTAAAGCATCAATCAAATCTTGAGATCTCAGTAGCGGGTATGCATTTTTAACCGTCTTCTCATTGAGCTTTCTATAGTCCATTACCGGTCTTAATTTGCCATCTTTCTTGGCCACAAAGAAGAAAGGTGCTGCTACTGGAGATTGTGAATTTCTTATACGTCCCAGTGCAGTCTCGGCTTTTAACCAATCTTTCAAAGTGTCCATCTCCTTGGGTGATAAGGGATATGGTTTCGCATTTGGCGGAAGATCGCCATCATCTTTAAGATCTATCGCATGATCCCACTTCTTTCTTTCAGGGAAGCGCTTAGATTCTTCTTCTGAGAAAACTCCCAGGTACTCGTGAAGCCAATCGGGAACCATCTCTTCGACCGATTTCTTCACTTTCGTTGCTTCTTCTGCAACCTTCTGCTCCGTGGCAACCGAGGCTTTATATTTGATCCATTCTCCAGGATACTCTTCATCTTCTATTTCCTCAACTGTCGCCCTTTTCATCGCCATGTCTTCTTCGTCATCCTCTTCTGTGGGAATCAGATCTGGCACTTCTTCTATCTTTTTTTGTTCTTTTCTTTTTTCTTTATTTTTTTGTCTTTGTTCTTTTTTAGTAATACATTTAACCGGGCAACGAGAAAGTGCAAAACGTCCAGTGTTCCAATCTATTTCCGGGTTGTGATATCTTAGCCAATCTATGCCAATAATAACATCATCGCTTCCTAAGTCTGTAACCATGAAGGCTGCTTGATCCTCAACATGATCACCGATCTTTAGACCTAATTCTGCGTAATGAGTCATCGATCCAGCGGCATTTAACGAGCCATCGATATTTTTAACCGGAATGGGCCTTAATAATTTATGGCACCGGACTTCGTTCTTTTTCACAAACTTTTCGCTAATAAATAATGTTGATGCACCGCAATCTACCAGTGCTTTCACATCTGCTTGTCGGTTCTTTCCCTTCAACGTAATCGGAATGTAAAAATGTTCAGATTTGGATTTAATATATACTTCTGATACATCCGAGAACGTAGATAGGATGGAGAAACGATTGTTCGGGTCTAAGTTCGCAGACTTTGACTTTGACCCCTCTAAAAACCCTTGCCTTCCTTGGAGCTGACCCAAGCTTTGAACCAACTCGGAATAGGATCTTCTTCTTTTGGCACTGTAGTAGCCTTCACCTGCACTTTTGGTGCGACTGCGTCTTTGCAGTTTCTAGCCATATGGCCTTCGCCTCCACAGCGGTAGCATTTGAAGGATCCAGTCCTTCCTTGAGGTTTTGGAGCACCTCGCTGTTTGTTGGCGTCGACGTCCATAGCGTCGCTTTCCCTGCTTGGACCAGGTTTGTATTCAGGGGTCCTGGGGCCTTGTTTAGGGGTCCACCAGGTCGTCTTCTTTTTGTCCGCATCTAGCTCTTCGAAGTTGCGTCCGATTTGGATTGCATGTTCCACCAGTTTCTTCATGGTGTTTTTGTCCTCGTAACGGACATGAGCGAGCTGTATTTTGACACGGTCTTGAAGTCCCAGTCTAAACTTCTGTCTCTGGTCGTAGTCGGAAAAGGAGGTGTGTGCGGCCTTTTGTCTGAAAGCGGCCGCGTACTCTGGAACTGAGGAAGATCCTTGTCTAAGGGATTCCAGTTCCCTGATCGCTTTTCCTTCACGATCTTCTTGCCCCCACATGGCTTCTAAGTCTTCCAGGAATTTCTCCACGGTCAACTTCTCGTCTCCGGTCTTTCCAAGTTTGGTGACGTAAGGTTGCGCCCATTTGGCTGCAGTGCCTTTCATGAAGGAGAGCATTACTCCGATCCTTTGGCCTTCTTGGATGTTGGGCCATTGCACCATGTATAGCGCTACTTGGGATATCCAGACCATGAGTTCTATGGAGTCTTTTTCTCCAGTGAAGTCTTGGGGTTTGGAGTATTTGATGGAGGGGGAAGAGTTTGATGAAAGTAAGCTAGCTCCTGCAGAGCCGAATGATGGTTGTTGAGATTGTATTTTCACAGTCTCGTCTTCTTGCATTTCTAGGCGTACACCCAGGAGTCTGTTTGCTTCTTCTAGAGCTAAATTCTTGGCTTCTAGTTCCGCAATTCTGACCCTAAAGCTGTCCGCTTGGTTTGCAAGTGACATGTGAATGTACTCGACAATTTCTTGTGGGGTAGATGGTAATACCACCGGCTGTGCAGGTTGCGTAGGAGAGTTTGGTAATTCAGACATAGTGCCAGTTGTTTTCTGGAACCCGATTCACTGATGTCTGTTTGAAGAGCTGCTCGTAAGGGCTCTTCCAAAAGGGAATGATGATGAAAAAAGGAAAGTTATGTAAACGGAAAACTGAAGCGGTCCCTGATATCTGATCGGATCTACCACGTACTTCAGGATCGAAGGGTTCTTTAATCAACCCAACCGATGCTTCCCTAATACTAACTAAAAAGAATATGTAACTATACTCGATCGAGTGGGAAAAACTAGGGACAATGCGATCTCCGTTCTGAGGGTACAAGCCTAGGACAAGTTATCACTCTTCCAGCCAAAGCTTACAAGTGCGAGTCTCACTAGGGTATGTCTCTAAATCCTCGTAGGTCAAAAGCACGGTTTGTCATCTAGACAGTTCCGCTATTGACTCGAAACGAATGCCTACGTGCGTATGAAGAAAGGGATAGGTAAAAATGAAACTATAGTAACATTGAGCAGGCAGGGTTTTGGGCCAGCACTCAAAGTTGCAGTGACACGCCTAATGTCGTGAACACCTCCGTATACTGGCGGCTGCGGTAAGACAGGGCCTGGTATAGGACTACTAACTAAGAAAGATGATAGGTAGGAAAATGCGCTCAAATGAGCAAAGGGATGAAACAAAGGGTCGCGGCGGTTAAGCCGGGCAAAAGTATAACGGCTTTGTTTCGGTTGATGGTGTGATAGCTATCAACACGACCAAGCGAAAGAAAGAGAGATGCGAGAGTGTAACGCGAGAGTCGGAGTCTCCTATAGTTCAAACCTAATGTCACAACCCAATAATGAATTAACGCTGGGCAGAGACTAGGACTCAAACAAAGAATAATCACGCAGAGGAAGTAGGCAGCAGGTACGTCTTGGTATTGCTCACTTGGAGATACAAGAGGTTTGAACTAAAGAACTACTGACTACGACGAGCTACCTATATACACATATTGAAACTGAGATCGAAACTGAGTATGAACTAACTAACCAATCAGAATAATTAAAGGTATCGTACGATTCTATATATAACTATGATGTCATAACATGTGCCGCAGCCGCAGTAAGACTCTGGAACATTCCAAGAGTGTCGCGAGGCATGACGTCAATATCTTCGGCGTTGTCCGATAGATCACGTGACTCTGGTAATTCTACAATGGATGCAATAATAGGAACTTCTTCAACAGTAAATACATTCTTAGGAACAGGCGCTGTGACTGGGCGCTTAAAGGACTTAGAATTTAGGAACGAATAATGATTGGTATTTGGAACTCGTGACAGCTATCTAACACTCCAGACGCAGCATCTTCCTCGAAGCCTCCCCCTTGGCCATGGAAAAACATGAGTGTCTGGCGCCTCATGACTTGGATGCTGACCGGAAGCAACCAAACATCTCATGCTCAAGCCACTTGGTTGGTCAAGGACGTCCTATCAGCTGAAGATTTCCGAATCGAGGATGTAAAGGGCTTCAATGCCCATACTGAAATGGGTCGTTTGGATTCTTCAGAAGCGCAACTTGACGACAATGATATATACCGAAGGGATGGGTGGAAGGAAATGGCTGCAGAGATCCTAGTACCAACCCGGGAGAAGAATCCCAATGGAAATGGGCAGCCCTTTACCATCCCTGGATTCCGGTACCGGCCCCTCACAGCTGTCATTCATGCCGCTTTCTCGGAGGAAACATCCAAATGGTTTCATTTCACTCCCTTCAAGTGCTTTTGGAGGTCTCCTGTGACTGCTCAAGAGCAATGTCTTCATGATGAGCTCTATACATCAGACGCATGGATTAAGGCTCACGACGACCTGCAGAAGCAAAGTCGAGACGATGGCTGCAAGCTCGAGAGAGTCATTGCTGGACTGATGTTTTGGTCTGATTCCACACACTTGGCACAGTTTGGGAACGCATCAGCATGGCCAATTTACTTATACTTTGGTAACCAGTCCAAATACATTCGTTCATGCCCCACTTCTGGTGCATGCCACCTCGTGGTGTTCATTCCCACTGTAAGTGTACTTATACATACTCTGTATTGTTGCACTAATAGTCATCAACTCGTCCTTGGCAGCTTCCAGAATCCATCAAACAATTTATTGCGACAATTTTCGCAAATAAAAGGAAGAGCTACCACGACATTCTTACCCACTGCAAACGCAAGATGTTTCACGCTATCTGGCGCATTCTAATAGATGACGACTTTCTCAATGCATACAGAGATGGCATCATAATCAAGTGTCATGATGGGGTAACCCGCCAAGTATTTCCTAGGATATTTACATACTCTGCAGATTACCCCGAAAAGTGCGTGAATTGCACGCTTCTCGCACCATTTCTGCTAATGAGACCTTGAAGAGTTCTTATTGCAGCAATTCATGACAAGGGTGTGTGTCCTTGTCCTCGATGCCTGCTTCCGAAATCATATTTTGGCCGGATTGGACTTCACTATGATGTGTCAGGAAGAGTCGCAAGAGTGTATCAATCTATCAAAGACACTGTTATTGCTGCACACAATGCCATCTACAAATTAGGCGCTCCGATCAAGGGCGCTGCTGTCGAACGTCTTCTCAAAGAGTTCTCACTGGTGCCCACCGTTGTAAGCATATCTTGTCTTTGTCCTACTCGGCCATTATTTCACCTCATTCACAGAACACCTTTGCTGAGCGATTGGGCCCTCTCGGCTTTGACTGCTTTTCAATGCTTGTCGTCGACCTTTTACATGAGTTCGAGCTAGGTGTATTCAAATCTGTCTTCAAACATCTTATCAGGCTCCTCTATGCTATAAACCCTGAATGGATAGTTGTCTTGAATGAACGGTAAGACATTTGACTGTTGTGATGGCTGCAGATTTCTAACGTGAGTACTGCATCCCATAGCTTTCGCTTGATCCCTTCCTTTGGCAATGGCGCTATTCAGCGCTTTCCAACCAACGTGTCTGATGCTCGGCAAAATGTTGCAAGGCACTTTGAAGACATTTTACAAGTTAGCAAGGCAGTCTTCACCGATTCCAACACTGACCTGCTTCCTATTTCAAAATAGTGTGCAATCCCTGCTTTTGAAGGATTGTTCCCTAAAGACCATGATGATGTTATTCGGCTTCTTCTGTTTCGACTCGTGGAATGGCACGCCCTAGCTAAGCTCCGACTTCACACTGATGACTCATTGAACAAACTCGACGACACACTGAAAGCCTTGGGCAAGCAACTCCGCAGGTTTCAGCAGTTCACATGTTCAGTTTTCCAAACTACGGAACTTCCACATGAAGTGGCTGCACGTCAGAGAAGGCAGGATGCTGATCCCCAGTCTACCAATCAGAAAGCAAGGACGTCTGGCGCTCGTCTCAGAACCTTCAATCTTCTAACCTACAAATTGCACGCGCTTGGTGATTATGCTGCTTCAATCAGGTTGTTTGGTACAACAGATTCATATACCACCCAGATTGTACGTGTTTCATCATGCTCAGCTACATTGGCCATATTGACACTCTGCGTTGCGCAGGGCGAACAAGCTCATTGTTTTATCAAGATGTTTTATCGAAGTACGAACAAGCACGATACTTCAAAGCAGCTGGCCAAGCAGGAACGAAGGCACACTCGCGTCCGGCGGCAGCAGTCATCCGAATCAACGATCCTTGCTCTCAACATAGACACTGGTGACCTACCACCCGAAGCCCATCATTCCTTGTCTGCCAATCAATCTAATCACATAAATTTGGCCTCTTACCTCAGTGAACACCGTGACGATCCAGCTATCAAAGTAAGACAGAATAGCTGACTTGTGTTTTCATTGCTGACAATATCCAAAGAACTTTATTCCAAAACTGAAAGATCACCTTCTCTCACGACTGCTAGGCTTGGATTATGATGGCGACGAGCGAAATTTCAGTGACACCAAACGAAACAGCGTACTGTTCATTTCCAACCTCAATCGAGTCTTGCAAGCTAAGCATTTTCAAATCAATTACACGACATACGACATTCGCCGCGACCAAGACACTCTGAAACCAGGGTGTGGTCAGTCTGTAATGACACTGTCAAGGGAACGAGGCACAGGTGCCCATCCGTTTTGGTATGCACAAGTTTTGGGTGCTTTTGTTATACAGATACTCCATGTTGGTGTGGATGCTCGTACTCGCTCCCCTCAATTCATGGAATTTTTGTGGGTCCGGTGGTTCGGTGTAGTTCCACACTACCGCTGGGGCTTCAAGGATGGCCGGCTCCAAAAAGTCGGATTCATACCAGATTCCCCTGCTGCATTTGGTTTCCTCGACCCTTCTCTTGTCGTCCGAGCTTGCCATCTTATACCAGCCTTTGCTGATGGTCGTACGGATGATCTCCTGAGGCATGGCCCCACAGTCACACGGCCATTTGGAGAAGTAGATGACTGGAACACATTCTATGTTAACATGTGAGTCAGCGGATATGGTTAAAGACCCTACTGATGATTGATTGCACAAATAGTTTTGCTGATCGGGATATGTTTGCTCGTTTTGCATGCATTGGCATCGGTCATCAAATTCAGTATACTTTGCCGAATGCGACTGAGGATGAAAATTTTGTAGGAGACGATGATGATGAACTTCTAGCTGAGGGCGATCTGGAACCAACTACAAGCAATACTGGTGGGCAGATACTCGACTCTGATGTTGGCAATTGCCAGAATCAAGCTCTGGGCGATGAAACTGATGATGATGATGATGATGATGATGATGATGATGATGATGATGATGATGATGATGATGATGATGATGATGATGATGATGATGATGATGATGATGATGATGATGATGATGATGATGATGATGATGATGATGATGATGATGATGATGATGATGAAGATGTCGAATCTTATACTTGGGATGATAAAGGCTGTGACTCAGAGAATTACGGGGAATCTGAAGATGAGGGTCCAGACTTTAAATTTTAGGGTCGACTTACTACTGCGTCTGTATGCGGCGCAACTTCAAACGTCAATTGTATTATCATGACTTCCATTTCTTGGTGGAGTATTGCCAGCCAACCAGCTCTAATCCTAGCCTCACATTTGAACTTTGAGATAACTCTTGTTCGGTCAGGTTTTAATACTGTTACTAACCGGTACTGCAGCCTGCCTGGTCAGTTTGAGTGAGAAATCAGCGCCATCATGTGACCGTGCATTACTACACTCTGGCAAGGCTGCGACTGAAGTTCCGCTTGCTACTGCAACTTCGCTGATTTATCTCAGGCTTAGCATATTATGGACGAACCCCAAACCGAGGACACAAGACCTATTTCTGTGCTTCACTCTGAAGCTTCTTGGATCCGCCGGAGCTGTGACAGTGATGCTCCCCGGAGACGTGTTGGTTTTATGCGAGGGAGCCATCCAGAGCGGATATGTTCTCCAAGCGAGGATAGCACCACGACAAGTTGTACTCTGGACACCCTTTTTTACAGTGCTCGCACCAGTATATTTGTCGTATGATGGTTTCATGGGACGTTCCAATTGATGTATCATTGACTTTCTCGTGTGTATCCCTCCCAAAAGTATGTCTCCGCCATTAATCTCTCCGCCAAGTCTTCTCGAAAAATTTCAGACTATTCCGCTGTATTTGGCACCTGCAGGACTGAGCGTCAACTTTGAGTGAGAAGTTGAACATACATGTGAGTATTTTCGGTCTATTTCTTTGGTACTCGCCTATGTTATGCGGTGCAGATTCACTACCTGTCTTGACGTGAGCAAGATAGGCTGCGAGCTCAAGATGGAGTGTTGGCATGTTCCAATGTTTGTCATTTCATCTGAGTTGTGGCACTGCTCTCTTATGGCTTTTTTTAGTCTGCCACTGCTACGAGGAGGCTAAGAGTAAAATTACTGCTGACCGAACTCTAGGCGCTCTTTTGCTTTGTCCTGCCCAAGATGTTCGACTCCTTAAAGTAATTTGACGAGTCGTTTAATACGCTATTCGCGAACTCGGGTACATGGGACAGCATCTTTCGCATTCTCCTCTGCCTCTGCATCTCGCTCTGCCCGAACCGCTGCTTCCACCCTACTCATTACATCCGTCCAGTGGCGCCTTCTCACTTGTCTGCAATTAGCTGTTCTCAAGGCCGTAGATCTTAAATGATGTCTTATTAATCTATTGTACACATGGTGTGTTACGCTCGGCGTTGGTTAGACGTCTTAACGTTCAAGGATCAAAGTCAAAGTCAATGTTCTGATGAAGATGAAGCTAGATTGCAGGCCCTGGTCTGCGTAGGTCAAGTTAAAGATACAAAGCGTAGAAAGTAAGGTATATATAAGGGTATTGAAGCGGAGCTTTAATATGAATAGCGAATAGGAAAAAGAGAAAGAGAATCGTACGATAGAATGTAATAGAATACTATGGAATGATGAGTAAGCATATGTGACAACGTGAAGAAGTGAAAAGATAGAACTGTAACATTACCCCCGTTTTAAGGGTAGTAAGCCCAGATTACTACAAAAGTTAAAGTCGATGTGATCGTTTATAAGAAGAAAGAATGTTAGAAGCGTTACCCAACTGCTCTTCTGTCAACCACTCGTTCTCGGAACTCGGGAACCCCTTCCATTTAACATGGTAAGACCGTCTGGATGATGAACCACGATGACCGATGATGGCTTCGATTTCGTATTCTTCCTCTCCGTCAATGATGTCAGGTGGTGCGTTAATAAAGTTAGGACCGTGTACGTTGTTTTCTTTATAGGGAGATAATAGGGCGGCGTGAAATACGGGATGAATGCGCCATTGAGAGGGAAGTTTTAATTTATATGTGATGGGCGAAAGGACTTGGGTGATGATAAATGGTCCTTCGCGTTTCGGAGCGAGCTTCCGATTAGGATATCCGAGATGAAGGTTCTTGGCCTCAAGCCAAACCTTATCGCCTAGAGAGAATGGTACGAATTTAGATGTGATTCGTTGACGCATGGTGTTACGAGCGAGTTCATGAGCGGCTAGCGCTTCATCGCATGCTTTGTTTAGCATAAGTAGGCGTTGTTCAATATTAGGGATGTCGGATTCAGGGTGTGAATCGGGAAGGTGTTTCGGGTGATAGCCCATCATGAGGTAGAAAGGGGAAGTACCGCGTGCGGAATGATGTCGCGAATTATGGACGAATTCGGCAAGAGGAAGCATAGCGGCCCAACCGGTCTGGTCATTAGCGCAGAAGATCCGAAGGTAAACTTCGAGTTCTTGATTAACTCATTCAGTTTCTCCGTCACTCTGAGGATGGAAGGCGGTGGATAGGGAGTTCTTGTATCCGAGGAGTTTTCCGAGTTCGAGTTGGAATCTGGAAGCGAATTGGGGTCCGCGATCTGATATAAGTTTATCGTAAAGTCCGTATCTAGAGAAAACTTTAGAACAGAAAATGTTCGCGACTCCTTCAGAGTCGATCGTCTTGAGACAAGGGGTGAAAACTACCCCCTTCGAAAGTCCATGGTCTACCACGACCATAATAGAGTTGAATCCGTCGGATAAGGGAAGGTCCGTGATGAGGTCGACTGAGCAATGAGCGAAGGGTCGATTGCAAATAGGAGCAGGGATGGGAGCGAGGGGTGGATGAGATGGATGAGTGTTGACTTTGTTCTGTTGGCAGACACTGCATCCTTCTACAAAAATTTTTACGAAGGTCGCTAGACCTGGCCACCAGTAGTCGCGAGATAGGAGTTCCTGGGTTTTGAAATGTCCAGGGTGTCCAGCGGTGGGAGAGTCGTGATGGAGGGAAGTGAGTTTGTGGCGGATATCGCTGGGGGGTACGTAGGTAAGTCCTTTATATAAGAGAATTCTGTCGCTCAATTTCCAGTCGGAAAGAGCCAAATGGAGTGGGGGAGGAGTTTCTGGGTCTGTAAGCGCCTTTAGCGCTGTCTGTACTACCGGATCGATAGCGGAGGAAATATGTAATCTGTCCGTAAGAGAAGTGTCAATATTGTTAATGAAAAGCGAGTCAGGTAATAATTGAATGGAAATATTGTCCTTTTCGTCAGTATCGACCGGAAAGTGATCCGTTCTACGAGATAATAAATCGGGGATGATTAAGTCTTTACCCGGTACGTGTTGGATACGAAGTTCGAATTGAGAAAGGAATGTTTGCCATCCTGCTTGGCGTCTGTTCAGGTCTTGTACGTCTCTGAAATATTGAAGGTTTTTATGGTCAGTGTGTACGGTTACAGGAAAAGGGGAACCAAGTAAATAGTGTCGCCATGCTTTTAGGGCACGGACGATCGCTAGAAGTTCTCTGTCATAGATTTGATAATTACGTTCAGCCAGATTAAATGATTGAGAAAGGAAAGAACATGGTAACCAATCTCCGTTATCGTTCTTCTGAAGGAGCACAGCTCCTGTCGCATAAAGGGAAGCGTCGGTTGCGATAGCAAATGGTGGGGCTTTATCTGGGATTTGAAGGATAGGTGCCGTCGTAAATATTTGTTTCAGCCTTTCAAAGGCGTCTTCGCGTTCTTTGGTCCATATAAAAGGTTCGTCTTTCTTTGTAAGATCGATTAAGGGTCGTGCCACCGTGGAATAGTCGGCAATGAATCGTCTGTAGAAGTTAGCGAATCCAAGGAATGATCAGACTTCCTTCACTTTCGTGGGAGTTTTCCATTTGGATATACTTTTCAATTTAGCGGGATCCATAGTTACCGAGCCGGGGCGAATAATCATACCGAGATAGTCGATTTCCGTGACGTTGAATGTGCATTTTTCTGGTTTTAGATAGAGGCGGTGTTCTCGAAGTCGTTCTAATACTCTGTGTGTTCTTTTCTGGTGAGTTTCATAATCGTCCGAAAATATGAGGATATCGTCCATGTAAATAATTACCCATCCTTCTTGAAGCATATCGCCGAAGATATCGTTCATCATGGATTGAAAGGTTGCTGGAGAGTTACACATGCCGAAAAACATTACCGTTGGTTCGAATAGACCACGTGCTGTGGCGAATGCCGCTTTCCATTGATCGGATTTCTTTAGACGTACGTTATTATATCCCCATCTGATGTCGAACTTGGTGAATATTTTGGCGTCTTTGAGTTTGTCTATAAGATCAGAAATTAGCGGTAATGGAAAGTTATTCTTAACCGTGTGATTGTTCAGGTATCTATAGTTCTGGCAGGGTCGGAGGGAACCGTCTTTCTTTCCTACGAAGAAGAAAGGTGATGATTGGGGAGATTCGGAGGGTACGATTGTTCCTTTGGTGAGATGTTCGTCGATGAAATCATTCATGGCTTTCTCTTCCGCTGGGTTAAGCGGATAAATCTTGCACTTGCATGGTTCGAAAGAGTCCTTGAGTTCGATTTTATGGTCGAATTTTCGTTCTGGAGGCAAAATACCGTTAGCTACTTCTCCAAATACGTCTTGATATTTCCGGAATGACTCGGGGACGAGTTCTTCGAAAGTTTTCTTGACAGGTTTAGAAAATTCTTGAGCGAGTAGTTGGGACGTGTTCTGTGCTTTCCATACTAGGGTGCCGTAAGTCGAGTAATACCGGTGATCTGAAGGGATGTGTTCGTCAGTGAGGGGGGATTCGGATACTTCCATAGAGAATGTTCCTATGACATGTTCGCCTTTGATGTAGGCAATAAGAACGTCATTGGGATCTATAACATCTGTTTCGTCAGTGTCGTCTTC
This sequence comes from Suillus fuscotomentosus, assembly GCF_016647785.1. NCBI lineage: Eukaryota > Fungi > Basidiomycota > Agaricomycetes > Boletales > Suillaceae > Suillus > Suillus fuscotomentosus. Next base: position 114,684 of record NW_024539620.1, read on the forward strand.
GGTGGGGAGAAGGTTAGGGATTTTGTGAGAAAAGGATTCTGGAGTGGTTTCGCTAGCGGGATCCCACTCCTCATCTAAACTTTCCTGTGCGTCAAAAAAGACGTCTTCTTCTTCGACTTCTTGTATAGTCGGTTTGATGCTTCGTTCTCGAAGGTGGATTTCTTCTTTTGTCCAATCGATACCTGGGTTTTCTTTCTTTAGCCATCCCATTCCCAGGATTGCGTCTTCCCCTCCCAAGGAGGTGACGAGGAAGCGCGTTCGCATGGGAATGCCGTGGACGAGGAAGGAGAGATTACAGTACCGTGTGATTTTTCCATTCTTGTTGAGCATGCCATCCACGTTTCGTACGGGTATGGGCTTATCGAGTTCGTGACTCTTGATGGAGTTCCGACGGACGAATGTCCAGTCGATAAACTTGCCTTCAGCGCCTGAGTTGATCAGTGCGGCTGCTTCGATGATTTTGTTGACCTTAGAAGAGCAGATGGTAAGTGGAATACACATAGAATTACGATTGCCAATGCTCTGTACTAAAAGTCCTACTCTAGGAGACTCTGACACCAGTGCAGATCTCCGCTTTAAAAATCCTCTTCTTTGTCGGATTCTTCCTTCTTCTTCGGTTTCTTTACCTGGCGTGCTTTGAACGCCTTCCATTCCAAAAACTCCTGGTATTCAGCATCGTCCTTCTTGGAACTAGATGCGGAGTTAGTTTGGGTTTTCCTAGCGGTAGTTACCGTAGGGTGATTCGGGCAATCTTTGGCAAGGCCCTTCTTGCCGCATTTGAAGCAAAGGCCATTCTTGCGCCTGTGGTCACGTTCTTGTGGCGTGAGTTAAGTCTTCCTCGTACTTTTCTCACCATCGTCATCTTCTCCTGCCTCCATCTTATCAATATCCATGGCGTAAGGGTCCTTTGCCCTTCCCATGGTTGGCGGGTTCATCAGTGTTTTCCTTACCTCGAAGTCGAGGGCTTTACTGAGCCATCCATCGATGGTGTCTGGAATTTTTTCAAGGGCTAAGATAGCGGAGACTAGCTCACGCTTTAAGCCGGTGCGGAAGAATAAGATCTTCGTGTTTTCTTCTTCGATGCCGGTGTTGGCTAGGATGGTGCGGAATAATGATGCATAGGCAGGGACGCTGCCGGTCTGTTTGATGGTGGAAATACGCCTCATGGCGGTTTCGACAATGTTCTTGGGATAGAAGGTGGCTTTGAACTTCTTAGTGAAGTCTTTGTAAGAGTTGAAGACTGTGGCATCCATGGTTGCCCTCTTTAATTCACCTTCAGCCCACTTGGCTGCTTCTCCTTTCGTCATTCTACTTAACGTGAGGATGATCTTCTTCTTATCTTGGTTATATACTTCTTCGTTGAGGAGGAAGTACACTTCCATCTGTAAAGACCAAGCGGTGGCCTTGCGAGTGTCTCCATTGAAGACCTCGGGAAGAGAGCCGATTTCTTTAGGCATATCTTCGTTGTCTGAGTCGGTGGTGTCGGGGGTGTTTGTGATGGTTGGGTTCGGTGGGGGAGGAGCTGGTATATCTTCGTAAGATTCAGTCCAAAAGTTCCAGCGCTGTCCTTGGGGCGCTTATCCGTCGTAATAAGTTCTCCACTCAGCTATAGTCCAAGTGTCGTCGTCTTCTGTCTTGACTAGGGACTGTCTAGAGTCGCTCCAGGTAAAACCTGGTGGATTCTGTCCTAGGCGAGACGTTGTGGGTTCTGGGTTCGTGCACCAGTTACAAGTAACGGTGCCTAGAGATGTTAACTTGACCTTTTGTTACGCTCGGCGTTGGTTAGACGTCTTAATGTTCAAGGATCAAAGTGAAAGTCAATGTTCTTATGAAGATGAAGCTAGATTGCAGGCCCTGGTCTGCATAGGTCAAGTTAAAGATACAAAGCGTAGAAAGTAAGGTATATATAAGGGTATTGAAGCGGAGCTTTAATATGAATAGTGAATAGGAAAAAGAGAAAGAGAATCGTACGATAGAATGTAATAGAATACTATGGAATGATGAGTAAGCATATGTGACAACGTGAAGAAGTGAAAAGATAGAACTGTAACACGGTGAGTACTTGTAGCACTTACTATACTGTTTTTCCTTGGAGTAATGAGCTTACTTTGATTGCAGGCTTATCTGTGGTTTTTTGTACTTGTTTGTCGCGCGCTTCTTTCGACCAGTCAATGCAATGCGGTAAGTAAATAAAGGCAAATAAGTCGTATTACGAGCGAGAATGTACTGATGCTCATTGTAATCCAGCATCATCTATTCGCATGGATCCGAAACATCCTGGTGTTACTGAAACGGTCTCATAAGGGTACCTGCAGCAGGCACTAAAGAGGTGGTCAGACTCAATGGTGCTTTGCTGAACGCTTCTGACGCAGGCTTCGCTTTCCCTGTCAGTTCGCTAAAGCTAGTGTGGATGGTGTATTTCATTGTGACTTATAGATGAATTGTTCCTTTCGTACTGACATATACATATGGGACGGATTTGAATGGTATCGCTGAAGGTACAACAATTCAGATGGTGAGTCTGAACAATGTTGGGTCTTGCAGAACCTAGCTGCTATTCGACCCTAAAGGGTTTCTGGACTAGGCTTAAGGCTCAGAGGAGAGGAAATATCATAGAAACTTGCTCAGCACTCAGACTCATACTGGTAACTGGTGAAAAGATTGATTGATTATGTAAGCTACAAAAGTGCCAACATAAGGTAAGGTAAAAACAGTCTCTACAAGCCCAACCAGAAATGAATCCCTACATCGCACGCGTGATTTGAAGCTTGAAAGTCCCACTACTGCCTACCCTTACCACGCCAGCAGATATATAGGCTTATTGCGCTTAGATATAATTGTAGTTTGATTTTATTGATCCAATCAAAAAGCCGGTAAGCTATAACATTCATAGTGTGTGATCTCAGTGTGCCCAAAGTCACTGTCTGACTATGGTCATGCTGGATTGCTATATAAAATATTACTTTATTGCGCAATTCTGATGGAAAACTGTAGATGTCAGACAATTAGCTTGGAACCTGATATGGGTTCCTATCAGTATATTGGAAGAAAACGGAAAGACAGAAGCGACTATGTATCAGTAATATGATTTGTGGCTTGGAGAGTGGAGTATAGAATTATGAACACTAGCTAAAGAGCTGATAATGGCTTATATGGGGTTCACCAATGGGCAAGCAAAAGACAAAGATATCACAGATCAGGCATCTGATGCGTGTTTCACAAGCCACTGCATAGACATATAATGGTAAATCATATTTGCCCAACCTCATAAGGTAAGCATGGCCATATCATGCTTTTTGGTTTTTAGTGATGCCAGGGCGTGAACAGATTCTGACATACCAGATAGGCCCAAGAAGAGCAATGATTTTTGGGAGAGGCACAGAAAGGATGTGGAAGTGAACGAGGCCAAAGAGCTTATGAGAGTGTCTTAAATGACCTGCGTCATTGACTCAAACGTAAGCCGCCCTTAGCGTTTAGGATCAATGACTTGTCTGAAAGCGGCCTAGCGAAGAGACCATGTACCGAGCGTCGTTGACTCAAACGTAAGCCGCCCTTAGCGTTTAGGATCAATAACTTGTCTGAAAGCGGCCTAGCAACGAACGAGGCTAAGAGAATGTCTTAAATTGAAAGCAGCCCAGCGTCTACATCAATAACTCGTCTGAAAGCGGCTTAGCGAAGAGACTACGTAGTATGTACTGAGCTTTCAGCGACATTTTCCCGGCTATAGGACTCTGCCCCACTCTCATTTGCACCCGAAGTGACTGGGCCCTCTTGGCTTTCCCCACCGCCTTCGCTCACGTCTCTCCTGGGTCCCACCTCTTTCCCACCGACGCACAGCACAGGGATCATGGATTCGACATACTTACGGTCAGTGTTTGCTGTGATGTAAAGACCTATGTTGACATGTTGTTGATTACATAATTACATGTTCGTCCCAAATTTGGAAATTCGGGCCGAGGGAGACGGCTCGTGCACTGCAACTGGGACGACTTCGTCTTTGCAAAGCTTTCTCAATTTTAGGCTCCCTGGACCCTGTCACTTTTCGCGTGTACTCAGGCTACTGGTACGCACTATTACTCATTCTGTGGATCACTTTCTGACACTCAGCGCTGGTTCTCAGCTACTAGAGGCCCAGATCAATCATACCTAGTAAGTAGGTATGCTCGCTCATTGCTCACCTTTTCCTCAGCTTGTGAAGAAATATGCATATCTTATGTCGACCTTCCGCAATTCGACGTTTTTTCGAAGTCATTCAGCGAAGCTGTCAGTAGCTCTTTTTCGAATGTAGTGTCTAACTCTCTGTAGGAGGCCCAGAATTTGAAGGCAACAATATCATTCACACCTCCTGCAGCAGCCCAGACACTCTCACACTCGTACTTCCCAGCTGTTTCGCTACAGATCCAGACCTCTGGCCCATCATCGACTCCGATATTGCACGCGAAATCCCAGTGGGGGACAGGTATTGCCGGGTCCTGTGGACGACTCACCGAGAGAGCTTAAACCAAATGCCAAGATCAGAGGTGAACTTAATGTGTGCAGAAAGTCGGATCGTTATGCACTAATGACTTCATTACATGCTGCTTGTAGGAAATACTTGATTATGCACCCTCTCGGCCTCTCAACTCCGAGGAGGAAGACTTTACCTAGGAGTGTCGTTTCTACCTCGTGGGGGATAAAAGCCGGCTAACAAAATTCCTCAAATCTGTCACTTGGTGTAATCCTTCGGAAGTAAAGCAAGCAGTGGAGGAGTGTGGGGTCGAACCAGGTGTTATTGATGGTGAGTCTCATTTCAGCGCGATCCTGGCTGGGGGATCTCGTGTTTCTGTCAATACCCAATTGATACTATATGACCGCTCCCGACATCAAATCTCATGCTAATGTTCGAGTAAACTTTGGTATATTTATATGATTTTCAGCTCTTGTTTTACCTCATGCACTCGAAAACCAGTTTGTGTCGCGCCTCCGAGTCAGGCCAGAATTCTGTTGTCCTGTGTCGTCATTTTCGTACTTCACATTATGAGAGACAACGACACAAAGTCAATTGAAAACATGACGCAGGCTGCACTTCAATCAAAAGCTACTGTGGTGACTACCGTGACTACTACTAGTAGGGGTAACATTTTCTTCATCCTCCTCGCCATCATGGACTCGTGCTTTCTTCTTTCCTTTAGCCTTCCTTCTCTCCTTCGCAAGTCCTGCCTTCATGTGAGATTTAGAAACACAGCTCTGGAACGTATATGCAGAGCCCTCAGACACTCCGACTTTCTCTTTGTAGAATCTAGCAGTGAAATGAGCTGCTGTAGGCAGATAAAATATGCCGTGGTCCTTTAGTTTCTTGTGATATTGGGGAAAGTTTATGGCGGGGTAGTGAGAATGGATGGTCCTAAGGACGTCTTCAATATGTTGTGGCGGTTCGTCATCGGAATCTTCATCGCTGTCTATGTAAAGCGCAAAGGTCCTCTTGAGCGGTTGGGGAGCCGTATGGCCTTCTTGTTCTCTCGCAAGCGTTCCCGGATCGGAGATCATGTCCTTGGTGGTGGGCGAAAGGTGGATATGATTATGGATGACGGGGGATATAATTTTGGTGGGCACTCTTTGGAGCAGCAATGCAGTTCGCTCCTTACGTGTTTTTCGAACTTCATCAAAATGGGGTGTCCTGGGTAGTGTGACAAAGTCTGAATTTCCAGTTTCATACTAAAATTCACGAGCATGCATTATGATGTATCCTCTCAGGCAAATAAATGTTCACATACCAAATATTTAGCCCATTCTTGTAGGTCCCGGGTGCACAACAGATAATGTGGAGTGTCGGGATGGGTTGCATCAACCCAGCAGAATATGTCCTCTCCGAGCCGATGGTCGAAGCAGCACAACTTACCTGTGACTATTTCTAACTCCTTTATATACTCACCCGCAGAAGATGTACCTCCCTGTCGTTGTGTTTGCTTCTCTTTCCGAGCCTGCAAGTCAATGTCACATCATGCAGACTACTTGAAACCATCTGAACACATACAGTATTGAGAATTTCGATAAAAATTTGTCTAGTTTTCCTGCTAGATCCTTGTTCCACCCTCACAGCTTTGAAAGCGCTATTGATGTCCTGCGATGTTAAGAGCCGATGAGGTGGGTCTAAGCGGCGGGCGGTAGACAAACGCCAGCCTAAGTGCTGATATGTTTTTGGGACATCCATCGTAGCCATGATTGAGTCGAGTATGTCCATACGGCAATCTAACTCAGAGTGCGAGCGGTTCACATAAGTCGTCGACTGGTCTCTATCCAGGGTGTGTAAGGGAACTCTAAACTCAACTAATGTGACACGACATGATCAGCATCTCGTCAGACCTGAAATACACACCCTTAACGTACTTTTGTCCGGCTGAGCCTGACAAGGCTGTTGTGCGGTCAATTCTTCTAATGACTCCGGCTGTTCAATCATTCGCTCATAAAAATGCTGAACCGCGCGCATGCGGGTGATCTCATTGGCCTCAACATTGGGCAGGTCTGGACGAGCGCCAAGGAGGAAAGCCGCAGTTTGCGCACGAGTACGTTGACGAGCGGAAGGAATTTTTTTGACCATAGAGTTAATAGAAAGGACTGTAACTTGGACACAGAGAGAAAAAAAAATGTTCAAACTCACCTCGAGTTTTATAAAAGCGATGAAGGATTTCTCATATATTTAATTATCACGACTGGTATGCCGGCAGTCTCAGTAAGAGAGAGGCTGGGCAAATAATAATGGTAAGCATCTTGCCCGGAGCTAACTACTTACAACCCAGCGGTCAGCAGAACTGATCCTGATAGAGCTGTCCACCGTGGCCTAAAATGGATCCTGCCAGGTTTAGCTGCAGCACCCACGGCTTTGAAAGCGGAAGATTAAATCTACGAAATGTCGTTGAACGACCCGAAGAGCACAGCCTATACCCTCAGGCTGCTCAAACTCACGAACAGTGACATACCTGCTGCTCGTATCAACATGCCCATTGCAGCCGTTGCGAGTAACAACTTAGAAGAGGTACGGCTAATCGTTCCGTGCCTTGTAGTCTCATTCTCACCACGTATCGGATGTATATGTACTATGCCATATAAGGCAGTATGACATATTGCATTACAAGGTAGTTGGGAATTTGCTGGGATGGGTCTGGAAGTGGAGAATGTGCGGAAGAAAAAGGAAGTCAACAGTGTTACGGTCGATGCCGGAGACATGATGGACGAGGTCTATGGGCGTCGAACGTCAACACTGGATGCAGGAGCACTCAAACGACGGTAAGTGCATTAGCAAAGATTAAATTGAATGCCCAAAGGGAGAGTAGAGGCCCGGGACACAGACTCATCTGGAGCACTCGCCGAACTCGAATTGGGCTCAAGTGGAGCGCGCACGTGGGGTACTACTAGATGCGGATTGGTCCGTGGGAGGTTCACCGGTGAACATCTCTATCATGATGTCTACGGGTGAATAGCCATTGGTACCAGGAATCCAAGGGAAAATACAAGCTTCTGACATCCCGCTGTAGTCATTACTCGTCAAGAATACACGTGTTTCAGGCTATTGGCTATACTTCTGGCAGATACAAGAAATTCAACACATGATGGTCACATCTGCCAGATGTTATGACGGTCTGTATTTACAACAATCCGAAGGTCACCGTTCATAACGAACAAGTCCGCAGGGTCTTATCATAATCAAATTAGTACATATCACAACAATGAACACCGAGACTCGCACCTCAGTCATCGGCCTCGAAGTCACTGTTAGATGCCAGATCTTCCATAGCTACACTACTGGCATCTCCCTCAGGCAAACACGACTTTACACCCCCAATGTGACTCAGGGTTGAGTTGGCGACAGCGAACGACCTGTAATTGTGGCTGTATGCACCCACATCAAAGTCCTTGGCCACTTCAAGATCCTCCTTGCTATGTCCAACCAAATACTTCCGGAGAAAGGCAGCTTCCTTGGCGTCAATTGTATATCTTTCAAGTTCTTCTTCGACAATCATTTCAAGAAGCGACTGGTATCGGTCCTTTGCCTCGACCGCCCAAGCCGTTCCCAGCACGGCCATGCACTTGGCTTCACAATCAGCTTCCTTTGCAGAGACGGCTTGAGAAATCAGCGTCTGAGACAAACATTTCAGGCAATCTTTGAGGATATCTTTGCCCTAGTGTTTGGCTTGTCAATTTTTCTGATAATGTACGTCAGGTAAGTCAACATACCCCTTCGATATCCGCCACACTCATATCATTGTCACCAGATTTGAGACACCTTTGAAAAAAACGAAGCTCTAACGCATTTGGGACCAAACCATGTGGCTGCTCATAAGGCTTGAACCTTATTTGCGCACGCACCGCAAAGCCAAGCAGGCGCTGCATTATGTTGGAGGGAGGGTGTGGAAATGCAAAAAGTTCTTCTTCTGGATCAGGGGAGGTGTCACTGGATGCCGGTGATCGTTTACGATGGCCAGAGCGTAGTATGGAATGTGCTGTCGTACGACTACGTCTCTTCTTGTTACGGTGACGTGGACTTGAAAGGTCAGGTGGAGGAGAGCTGGGTGGAGTCTGGACGGGAAGTTGAGCACACCCATCGCTACTATCACGGTCGTAACTAGAGTTTCCGAAAGAGCTTGGAGAAGTGGTGAGATGGCCGTGCATAGGAGAAGTCTGAGTGCTCCGCATGATGGTATCTGACCGAGACTCAAGACTTGGGATGGCACAATATAATGAACTTGAATGTTGAACGAATCCGCAGGGATTGAAAGACTGAGAAGTCACAGGCTAGCGCTGTTGGTATCACATATTAATATCACCCCATTGGTTATACTGACCCTATGATACTATGGGAAGATCTGAGTCAATGTGGTCATGTGTGGAACTCTCGACCAAAATGTATCCCTACCACAAACACATCGAGCAACTCCGAGTCTGATTCAGAGATCTAAGGTACGATTCATATGATATCTTGGGGAACGCGAATTCTTATACCTCAACCCTATTTGCTTTCATTTGGCAGGCCTGGACCGGTTGGAGTGGCACTGCATTTTCTTACTAATTAACCCTCTTTGTTATTCCGCCATCCAGGACTCAGACTGACAGTACTCAGTACTCACTGGCACTAGTATGTGGCTCAAATCAAGGCGACTGTAACTGCGTAATACTGTTTTTGTTTTGCTCCTTCAGTTGATATAACGCCCTGCCTGCCAGAGAACCTGAAGGTACCACCTGCCCTACAAGTCCTTTAGCTAGGCTTTATCTGCTATCCTTGCTTCCAGATCCTCCCCACTTGGCATATTTCTGTGTTATTATAGCCTTTTCTACAAGGCTATATAACTATTAGGATAGTCTAAAGTCTTAGACTTTAGATAGTCCTCCTCAAAGGAGTCACGATGTGCTCCCCAGTAATTCCCCATTTGTTTAACTCAATCTCCACACCCGTCTACAAGCCAGCCTCCAAATGTACGTTCAGCTCCAAAGTAACCAAAGTAAACTCCATTAATGCTGCCGTCAAGTCTTTCTAGATAATCCGCTCAAGCTCGTCTATCTCATCTTAATATTTACTCTCATCTCTCTACGCTTTATTTTTCTCAATCTGCTCATCTCTATGGCTCGTGCCGCTGCTCACTCTCTGGCTCGTGCCGATGCTCACTCTCTGGCTCGTGCCGATGCTCACTCTCTGGCTCGTGCCGCTGCTCACTCTCTGGCCCATTGGGGGCCACCAACAACAACATCACATTTGCACACTCGGGTTCGTTGGCAACCATACTATGCCACCCTTTCATCAGTTTCCTCACGCCAATCTCCTTCATATCTCATCACTCCCGCCTCATCTGTATCATTCATCACACATTCACCTCTATCAGCATCAGTCTATGAACAAGAATGACGGCGAAATCCTCAGTTTCATCCCTGAGAATATCAGCTCCGTGACTCCCAGAAATCGAAATATGTCACTGGTTTAGTTGGTAAGTTCAAACCTCACTAGCTATTTTTGGCTCAGAACCCTGTCATGCTTAGTCATCCAGGAATTACCTCTCTCGTATTAGACTCGGAATTGTGCATTTTCATTTTGGCATTGGCATTCGCTACTAAGTAGTGACCAGGACATTTGCCTTCGCACCTTTGGTACTGTCCCTTTCACCGAAGATTTAGCTGATCATGTGAGTCATATCGTCCCGAATTCTAATATTGTCATTACTAATATGTCTGGTCACGCATAGTCGGCGTGTCGTATTCGTGCGTCTGTTTTCTGCCAGTACTACCTGTAGAATAAGGCTTATCAGAATGACCACAAGCCACCGAGCTCTCTATTGACAGTTGGAAGGGCAAGATGGTCGTGCTCTTCTCAGTACCTGGTGCTTTCACCATATGTATTCCCAAGGTATTGCTGATCATCGAACTTACCCCATCCTGTTAGCCAACTTGTCACATTAACCACCTCCCGCCTTACATTGCCAACTACGACAAGTTCACTGTCAATGTCATCGTTATTGTCGCTGCCAATGATCCGTTCGTCATGAGCGGATGGGGATGTGTTGAGGGACTGACAGGCAAGGTAAATCCTCCATACCATCAAGTCATCCCAGGAGCAAATGAAAGAGTTCACGTGCGTAGATAATCACCCTTTCTGACCCCAATGCCACGTGGTCAGGCAGCCTGGGATTAAACGTCAACCTCTCCTCGCGCAAATTTGGAATCTGTACTGCACATTACTGACTCACTCTCCTTCGCACTCAGACATTTGTTACATTCTCATAACCCGACCTCCTTCAATTTTATTAGGCTTGGCTTGTTCTGTTCTCTGCACACTGTACGTTACCGCACTATTGACTTTTTTGTCCTCATATCGATCTTTTGGTCGATCACCTGGAATTGCTCAGTGAATTCACTATTTCGACTGGATGTTCGCTGGCTTGCGCTCCTTATCCAGACATCACGTCTGTATTCCTACCGCGTGTGGTCGCACGTGTCTTGGAACAGTGATTCCCCACCACATAATGTTCATGCTGTTTACTCAATCAACTATTCAGATAGCTTTTCACTTTCCTGAACTACACCCATCCACCTATGCCTCTTCTCGCCACTTCCGCTCGTGGTTAGAGATTGCTCACTGTTCTTGTTATCCAGCATACTGTGTATGCTGCTTGGACTCTGTGTCTGTCATGTATGGTGATCTCTTCATTTGCATTGATGTCAAGGGCCAGTGCAGGCTGTTTGGCCGTGAAAATTTCGAAGCAGAAAGTTATACTCATTCAAGCACTGTCTTTCGAGCATTTAGTGAACCTCCACAGTTGTGCTCCATCAGTTGAGAGCACGAGGACATGATCTTTGGGTCTGATCCTCCCATCATTCACAGCTTCAAGGTACTGGCTGCCATCGAAGGAGTCGTTATACCGACTCCAACTCAGGCCCGCATGAGACTGACAATTTGATTCAGGGCACGTGTCAGACTTATGCAAATATGCACGGCAGAAGTCGGGAGCTTGCACCGCTACGATTTGATTATTGGGCATGAGTCGTGGCAGAAGTAGAAGCAACACATCCGAGATTGTGGTACTCTCTAGTGATATTCTTGCTTCTTGATTCCCTTCCGGCTCGAATTTGAAGTTGTTTCAACTTTGTACCGCAGCCTCGAGTTTGACCCAGCCTGTGACTCGGGTCATCGTTCCAAGACAGTCGTCCCACATCCTCTGAGTCCGAGTCGCCACACCCTCGGGTGGATAACTAGCGTTAATTGTAATGCTTTGTTACCCATCTGAGGATCAACGCTGGTTCAAATTCATCCGACGATGGATCCTCATTATCCATCCAATGATCAATGCTCGTTATCCGTACACCTATCGAATCATCCTCTTCTCTCTGATAGATTACTGCAACATGTACAACGATCACCAGCCACCTTATAACGTGTCGGCGCAGACAATTCGGACTCCAAGTTCAGAGGGCTTTACGATGGTAAACTGCAATACCATCAATCCGCTATGATCAGTGACTGACCAATTACCTTCCCCAACAGCATGTCGAACGTCCCAACCAGACGTTTGACTGGTCGCATAGCACCTTTGAAAATAGCGACTCGGACATACAAAAAGCTTTCAATTTCGGCAACCCTGTAACGATCAGTGACGGGGTTGAGCATTCCATGATCGACAATGTTCACTACACCAGCCTGTTTTCTCCCCGGGTCCGTCACACACCTTACACCATTCCACAACGGCATCGTCCATCTCCTCACAAGGCTACACAACAAGGTGAGGGGACATCCCGAGGCATGGCACCATGTGACCTGTCTCCGGGTTTTGTGCTGAATGCGCCGCCCCCCGCACCAGCTGCGCCTTCTCCTGCACCTGCTCCGGTGCCTTCTCTCGTGCCTTCTCCGGTTCCTTCTCCCGCGCCTTCTACCGCGCCAGTCCCAGCTCAAACAACGTTGTCAGTCCCAGCTCAAACAATGTCGTTAGTCCCAGCTCAAACGACGTCGTCAGTTTTTTTTGGTCTTGGGGATCTAAATAAATCAAAAGTGAAAGCACTATTTCAATTAAAGTGCGAGATATTCAACAGTTCCTTCCTACCAAAGGATGACATCATAAAACACATGGCAATCAAATATCTCAACAATGCCGTATGCCACAGCGGTAGAAAGCCTACTTGAGTCATAGTGTCTGTTGCTAATTGACCTGTAGATGAACTCCTTGCCTGGAGTAAAACGGCAGACGGCTCAAATGAGATCACCAGAATGTGCAGCGCTCTCGTAACAATCAGGAAAAATATTCAAGCTCTCACACGCAGCGCCGTGCTGTGGGGGTACAATTTGCACCAATTGCTGCATACGGAGAAAGAGGTAGTAAAATTTTTTATTGGTGACCTTCTCGACAACGAGACCTTCCTTTGAGGTGTTATCAATGCCAGTCATTTTGTTATTGTTTGTTATTTGTAATTTACATTTGAGTCTAGGTTAATGGAAAAGATGTCAACATTCCTTTTGGGAGCCGAGCAATGCAGCACTACATCCACCAACTACTGTATCACGACCGACAATACAAACATTTTATTGAAAATAAACGGAATATTCAACCGTTGTACACCTATACCAGTGTCTTGTTCAAGTGGGCATTAACTGAAATGTCGAGCGGAGTATTCAGAGAGTTAGATTTCAAAATTGCCGAGGCTATCAAGGATCATGACACAATGGTAAAGCTATTCAAGACTCTGACGAGGGAGCAGCTGGATGCCCTCACTGCAAATATATTGGACTAAGGTGAGCAGCTACGAGAGCAAAGGACATAGCATCGCTGATAACACGCGCAGAGATCAAATGAATGACTCGGTGTCTGGTGCGAGAGGAACTTCGGTAGGAAATTATGTCAAAATATCTAGGCTGCGGCTGCCAGTCTTGTACCCACCCATAGTATAAGTACAAGCATCATATAGCGACGAGACAGATTCGAGGAAGGTGATAAGCCGGCTCTTGTCCCCCGCGAGGTAGAAACAAAACTCCCAGGTGAAATCTTCCTCCTCGCTCGGAGTTGAGAGGCCGGGAGGGTGCACAATCAAGTATTTCCTACAAGCAGCATGTGAGGAGGTCATCAGTGCATCATGATCCGACATTAAGTTCACCTCTGATCTTGGCATTCGATTTGGGCTCTTTCAGTGAGTCGTCCGTATGAGCCGGTACTAGTACTTCAACGAGGCCACCAACAGACTCTACACCAGCTTGAGAATACCGGAGAAGGCTTCTCTTGGGTTTGTTAGATACGTTATGTCAACCAGTGACAATGAAGCAAGGATATCCTGGCATTAGAACATGAAAATGTGAATTTTCTCGTGCAGTAGAATGGAATGCACGCCGACTAAACAATTTCATCCAGAACTCTTGATGCACGCAGTGTGTCGTCGACCAAAGTCGGCAAAACAAGTCAAAATATTGTCCATACAGCCGCCGATGAGGTCCATGTTCTGATGCTGTGTTAAATTCTATTTTTTGGCTCACCTATATCATAGGTTAGCAATGTGAAGTGGAATGGACATTGGAAGAAGTCGATCCAACCGAAGGCCATTACCCTGATGATCGAAAATTACAACAGTACTCCAACCTATTCTTCCTTCTCCAGTCTGAACCCCGTCATATTGCTGCACTATGTCGACTTGGACTTGTCAGCTTATCAGAGATCGACACTCTCTTGCAGACGGTCATGTTCATGCTGTATGGAAACCAATATGAGAGTCGCGAAGAACATCTCCTTTTAACGATCTCCCAATCAGTCTTGTCCGCACAGTTTGAGACAGCAACCGAGTTTGGGTCGCTACTGCGTGCTAACACTCCTGTCTCCCGAATGATGACTACTTACACCCGACGAGGTCCTGGGCAAAGTCATCTCAAGGGGGTGCTGGCAGAACGCATCAACAGCTTGATAGAACACAAAGACTTGAACCTTGAAATTAATCCTGTAAAGGTGTGCCATAACTAGTGCCGAGAGGCATGTCGAGATCTCTAATGAATATACAGGTGTATGAGCAAATGATAAACCAAATAGAAGAAGAAACAGTACACTACCGCCCAACCTACCTCGCAGAGTACCCCCAGAGGTCGCTGCCGAGAATGCCGACATTCAAGCCATCATTGCACCACGGCTTACTATGCTAATGGAAATCGCGAATAGCTTCCTCGTAACCATACTAGAAAGTATGGAAAGTGTGCCGTATGGTATTCGATGGATCTGCAAGCAGATCCGCAGTTTGACCCGGGTCGGTTTGCTTTCATCTTCCTTTCATTTGACGCTAATCCTCTGGTGTGTCACAGCGAAAGTATCCCGAGGCAACTGATTACGCTATTTGCTCATTGATAGGAGGCTTCTTCTTTCTGCAGTTCATCAATCCTGCTATTGTCACTCCCCAAGCATACATGCTCATTGAAGGCGTCCCCGCTAAACACCCTCGCTGAACACTGACCCTGGTACGTGCCGTATTAGCCCTTCCATTTGCACGTTTTTAGCTAGTAATTCACCTCATTAGATTGCGAAGATACTGCAGAACCTTGCAAATAAGCCCTCGTATGCGAAGGAGATCTACATGATCACACTGAACCCCTTTGTAGAAAATAATAAAGCACGGATCAACCAATTCCTCAGCAGTCTTTGCGAGGTCGGAGATTTCTATGACACTCTTGAAGTACGTTCGAGCATGACTCATGTCTTTCATGTCAACTAACATTGAATATTAGATGGACCAATACATGGCTCTATCCAAGAAAGACCTCATGATCCACATCACCATGAACGAGCTGTACAACACTCACTCTTTGATTTTACAGCATGTGGAAACTCTCGTAAGCATAACTTATTTGTCCTTCTGCTAGTTTCTGACACGGCTGTGCTCCAGTCCCCAAATGACAAGCAGCACTTACATATCTTGACTGATGAACTCGGACCTGCTCCGTCACAGGTTCCGCGAAAGGAGAACCGTGCCA
Source organism: Suillus fuscotomentosus (assembly GCF_016647785.1). Lineage (NCBI taxonomy): Eukaryota > Fungi > Basidiomycota > Agaricomycetes > Boletales > Suillaceae > Suillus > Suillus fuscotomentosus. Next base: position 130,135 of record NW_024539620.1, read on the forward strand.
TAGAGTTGAACCTGTACAGCCGCTGGGAAACGCCTGTACAGGATATCCAAAGTGCTCTGATGGACTCAGTTTCAACAAGCGACATGCTGTACATGGAAACCAAGTCTATTCTTGTACAGCTCATACTACGTTCCATACCCCACGCTGCTGAGAAGTGGCTGTACAATTTGGCTGTGATCGCTGAATGGGCGGCTACGACGAAGGATGCAACACTTGTGCGCAAAGGCATTGAGGTCAAGGAGATGCTTCGTGAATTGGATTGTCTGCTCTTTGTATCGCTCTTGCTCGCCATGATGGCGATATTGACATTCAGCTCAAGTATGATACGCTGGCTACACACTGATCGGCAATGGACTCAAGAAGTAAGTTTATTCTCGCCATGCTGGCTACACAACCTGACCTAAATATGGTCAGCAACTCAAGCCAGGCGGCTACTTTGTCTTTTCCTACCTGTTGTCAATAGTCACACCCATATTCTTCGTCGCCCTAAGTCACATACTGGCAAAGCGGCATCAGCGCGTGTGCAGTCTGTGATGCTGCCATCCCTATCTTCAGGAATCAACCGCTAGCTGTCATTGGTGGTGGTGGTTCTGCGGCAGAAGAAGCGACCTGTAAGATATTTCAATCCTCCTATCCTGTGAGATCGAAATTAAACATCAAATTCTGGCAGATCTGACAAAATATGGTTCTCACGTGTATGTCCTTGGCCGCCGTAGCGAACTCCGCGTTTCTAAAACTATGGTCAAGCGCCTCATGAATTACCCCAAGATTGTATGTCTCCCTCTATTTCCATACTCTCTTACTTACCACCTGTCATACGTTTTCACAGACGATCCTTCGGAACACCGTCGCAACCGGATGCCAAGGCGACGGCAACAACCTCCGCATCAAAAACGTAAGGACGGGAAGAACATGATCTACCAGTGCGCAGACTTTTCTGTACCCTGTTACTACATCAGCCCCATCTGATAGGGGCCAATGAATAGACAAACACATGACGCACATAATCCACAAGTAGTATGTTCACCGCTCCCTTCACCTTCCTGATCATCGCTGTTGCATCATATCAGTTTTTTTCCTCCGCAACACCACCCACAAGGTACCGCGAGAACGCATTCATGCCCCATGGCAAAGATAGACAAGTACAGGGACCTTCCCCTGAGCCGCAATGGCGGGGAGGAAGAGATTGAATTGAGTATAGGTATCGCCCAGAGCAGCAGACTATTAGCCTCATTATCAGCGTGGCATTGCCGCCGCTGCCAAAACGATGTACTCTAAACTTGTACTTTGCGAGCATCCCCTCGTAATGCTTGTTCGATGAAAGTTTTTCGAGTGACATGTCAGCGGGCTATACGTCAATGTTGAGATTCACGATAGGAAGATCAAAGCTATCAAATGTGCGAGTTGGCGAATCAGACAAGAATGATACGCGCTTGTCAGTGGGTGAGATGGCTTGGACACTGGTCTCATGATCATGATTCCCCGCTTATCCGGTCCACCCCCCGGTCATGATATTAATTTGGCCTACTCCAACTTACATTGGATGAATATGTTTGATTCCGTGGGGGATACTAATCAATGCTGAATCTCAGTAGTATGCGATTAGAATACAATACGACTAATAATGCAGCAGATACTTAATCTTGTAATTACGGGTATGGCACGATGCGTAAAGGGTGGACTCAGGTGTATCAAATCTGCGAGGGGCAGACCCTCATCTCTGCGGCTCTGCCAGTGATCGGCAAAGAGCAACTGGTTTCGGATGGGTCTAGTCTCGTTCTCCCGCATGTGCAGGCGGGGTTGACGATTTTGTAGGTGGTGTAGGTGGTGTCTCATCATGAGGAGGTGTAGGGGGTAGAGATCTCTGCTTTGTTGATGGAGGTGCTTCTGGGGACATTGTAGATCTCGATCCTTCCTGCTGGTTGGGAAGTACACTGGGGTAGTGACATTGATTCTTCTTGCGCTTTTGATACCATCTCTCCAAGTGCAGGATGCATCCTCAGCAGCGGGCTTGGTGTCAACCTGGGAGACGAACTACTACCCAAGAGGTTCTGCTGCATTCTCTCCCAGTGACCTTCAACCATGCCGTTCTCTAGCGTAGCATCATCGCCATCGCCCTCCTCTACTCCAGCCAGCAGGTCTGCGATACCAAGGTAGAATGAAGCAGGCTTGAAGAGAATTTCCTTTCCCCACATTGAGGCCCACATATATCACGCAGCATTCGTCCATCCAACTAGGTCGAGGTGGTTCACGGGTGAAAGGGTACCGACATATGTGCCCTGCATGTGTATTCAGCAAGGCACACACACCAAGGAATCATCCTGTGCACTCACCCACTTGGCTGATTCGAGACTGACTAGCCCATCGTTCGGACCCTCCTTCTCTAAGATGACACTATGTGGCGATTTCCATGTATCAATAAGCCCTGGTTCATAGCATGCACCCCAGCTAAAATAGTACACACCGTCAACATCAGGTGTCTCTTCGTTGAACTGACGCATGCTTTCTACAGCAAGACATTCAAATGCCTTCCCATCGCCGCCACCATTTGGTAGTAGCTCAAGTAGCGCGAGAACGGATGGGAGATGCTGCGAGGCGAGCAACGTGAAGTGGTCCGCGAAGGAAGAGCCATGATGCGGAGTAGGTAGATGCATGGATCGAACACAGTGTATCAATGGACGAATGGATGGGTAGGGAGTAGTTCAGCGATATACATGGCTCGTCAGGGTGAGCTGCAGAATCTGCAGAGGATAAAGGGAGTCCATTTTGAATGTGTGGAGGAATGGAGGTCACAGATACTGACGAGAGAGTTTATAGCAGATTACTCAGTAAAGGACATGGACGACTGAGCAGGGAGCAGGCGAAAAGGATTGAGGCACAGAGGCTTATTGTGGAGGAGGGGAGGTTAGAAAGTCAGAAGAATTCAAATGCGTATACCGCTGCAATACTTTGGCAAAAAGATAAAGGTAAGGCAGTGATCATGAAGGCATACACCTATGGGACACAACTTTCCAAATACCTGAGAAATTAATGATGCCATCAGCTTCTGACCCAACGCCGCCAGGTCGGAAGTGGAATGCACCTTTGTTGACAACTCTGGATTTTGTTCCTGGTCCTTTTCCTGTCCATGGTGTCCTGTTGTGCACCATGTTGTCCTTGGGAGAAGGATACCGATTCATGTGGACTCAGCAGACATCGCTCAAGGTGCAAGTATTACCAGAAGGCAAGCACCTTAGCTACGGAGAAAAGGCGGGGCCGGGCAAGAGAGTCGATGGAAGCATCGCACAAGCCCTCACAGGTCATGACTAGTAGTGCTCACAGTAGTACTAGCCGTGTAAGTCACTTATTTCATAGTACCTGGTCTAAGAGGTGTACTTTGACTTACATACTACCATAGCTCGGACCGGTTCAACCTGCAAAGAACCACTGTTTGAAGCCTATCGCTCATTGCGAATCTAGGGCATTTAGGACACTCCCCGAGCTTGTCAATGCACCTAGTACTGCTCGCCCTAGTAGTCCGACTTTTGCACCTCAAGACTCCAGCGTCTTGGATGTTGCAATGGAAGATGATGCTGAACGAGACTGTCATAGCCCAGGTGTGCACATTTTTAATGTTCTATATCTGCTACCTTGATGTTCATGGTTCATTAGCGGTCCACACATGTGAACAGTCTTCGCAACGCACCCTTAGACCAGTCCCAAGACATTTCGAGGACGCCTTACCTGCCAATGAAGATGTCAATCCTTCCGAGTCATGTGGGAATAATCTGCCTCCTGTGACAGGGACCCAACATCGAATTCAAAGAGTGATTTTTGACCCTGCACGACTCACTTCAAACAGCGTTTAATGTGATGGGCCTTTGTCGGCAATATCCTAGGCGACCCTCATTTGAGCCTGACAAGTTCATTCCTTCTTCGTTACTTGCTAGTTCCTGTCCAACCACTTGCGACAGTCACGGTATTCATACGCCTGATTTACCTCCCAACCCACCCTATCCCTTCCCCAACATGACTATTCACCGCCTCATGACCTGGATGAACTCTGGGAGTCTTCGCAAATCGGAGACTGAAGTATCGCGCCTCGTCAATGACATTATTCAGGCGGAAGACTTTAATCCCAGAGACCTGGATGGATTCTCGGTGAGGAGAAGTTTATGCGCACTGGACCTTAGCGGAGGAAATGAGACTGCTACTTTCCCAGACGACTGGCAAGAGGCCGACGTCACCCTCAATATACCTACAAAGTCAGCGAACGAGTCCAGGTCATTTGACATTCGCGGATTTCATTATTGACCGCTCGTAGGAGTGATTCGTTCCGCATTCGCTGATGTTCAAGCGAATGCATTCCATCTTCTTCCTTTCAAGTGTCTGTGGCAGGACCCCCTGGACGATCATCAGGAACGGGTATTTGACGAACTTTATACCTCCGACTCATGCCTTGCAGCTCAGGACGACCTGCAGAGGCAGCCCAAAGAGCCCGGCTGTTCACTGGAATGAGTCATTGCTGGACTCATGTTCTTTTCTGACGCGACACACCTTGCAACCTTCGGAATAGCTAAAGCTTGGCCCTTGTACTTGTACTTCGGCAATTTAACCAAGTATGCACGCTCAGTGCCGAAATCTGGTGCTTGCCATCTTGTCGGATTCTTACCTTCAGTAGGTTATAGTCTCGCTTTATATATTCTTTCTTATTGTAAATTCGTAGCTTCCAGATGGCATCAAGGACGTTCTCAGCAACTTACCTCGAATATCAAAAAGTGGCATGGCGGCACTTCAAACTCATTGTCGACGGGATTTGTTTCATTCGTGTTGGAAATACTTACTGGATGCGGAGTTCCTTGACGCATATCGCCATGGAATTGTCCTCCAGTGTCCAGATGGTATATTGAGAAGGGTATTTCCGCGAATCTTCACGTACTCGGCCAATTATCCAGAAAAGTGGGCTCTCCTTTCTTTCCTTATCAAAATGATACTAATAGAAACCTCAGGGTTTTGATAGCAACCATCAAAGACATGGGTTCTTGTCCATGTCCGCGCTGCACCATGCCGAAAGCTTCATTCCATTTCCTGGGCCTGCTTAGCGACATGCGATATCGCATAGCCAACCTTAGGACTTACTGCCTGGAAGGGGTAATTCAAGCCCGCTCGTTCATATATGAGTTTGGAAACACCGTTGACGGCTCAAAGGTGCAAAGGGCTCTTGGGGAAGGGTCCTGGGTTCCAGCTATAGTGAGCGCCTTTGGAATCTGTGGCCCTTGAATAGTATCTGACCGTAAACCAGAATGCATTTACAGAGAAACTTGGACTTCTAGGGTTTGACACATTTCGCATGCTCGTGGTTGATTTTATGCATGAATGCGAGCTAGGTACATGGAAGGCGCTGTTCACACATCTCATTCGTCTACTCTATGCGCTTCCCGGTGGGGACCGGTTGGTGGCAACTCTTGATAACAGGTCTGTTTACTCACACTATCCTCATTACTGATTTAAAAGCGGTCAATACAGATTTCGCCAAGTTCCATTATATGGCAATGGAGTCATACAGCGATTCACCAATAACGCCTCTGAAATGAAGAGACTTGCAGCTCGAGATTTCGAGGATATTTTACAGGTCTGTTTAGTCAAGTTACCGATGCCCATTGCTGACGCCTGTTTCAGTGTGCTATACCAGTCTTCGAAGGCCTTTTTCCAGCAGGCCACGATGAGGCCATACAGTCACTTTTATTCAGGTTTGCACAATGGCATGCCCTCGCAAAACTGAGGATGCATTCCGAAACTACCTTGTCAGCTTTGGATGAGACCCTCCGGCGCCTCTTGCATCAGCTGCGCAAGTTCCGGAACTATACATGCGCTGCTTTCACCACAATGGAATTACCTAAGGAACAGTCTGCTCGCGAGCGCAACGCTGCTGGTCAACGTTCAACTTTCGACAACCCGGACCCAGGGAGTGGTGGCTGAAAGGCCAAAAAATTTAATTTGAATACTTACAAATTTCATGCTATGGGGGATTATCTGCAGACGATCCGACTCTTCGGAACTGTAGACTCCTTCACATCACAAATCGTACGTGGATTTCAGTTATTCACACCTTTTTATTGCAATTTACTTTATGGTCAGGGAGAGTTGGCGCATAGGGCACTCAAAGCTTTCTATCCGCTGACTAGTAAACTAGATACCCCTGTGCAACTAGCTAAACACGAGCACCGCCGTCGGGTCCTCCGGCGTACGGCAGAGACAGGTCACAACTCCTACACTAACGAGCAGCCACTGGTCGAATTACCTACAGGACTGAACGATCATCATTATATACCCACACTTAACCGCAACAACTCATTGTATATCTTCAGTTTTCTTCGAAGTTATGCGAACAACCCAGCTTTAGCAGTGGGTGTTGGCCTGTGATTCTTGTGTATCTTACTCACTATGATTCGCAGGAGTTCGTACCGAAACTCAAGGACCATGCACTCTACCGACTTCGAAATTTAGACATCGGGTATTGCGACCATGCCTTCACAGATGAGGAGCACAATTCAGTCATTATCTCAAATAATAGATTATATTCGGTCCAAACAATGCAGGTAAGCCCTGTGCATCTTATGTGTTTTGTTGGTATCTATAGTGACTATTCATCATGACAGGTCCGCTACACGACTTATGATCTTCGACGGGAGTACGACACAATGAATCCTCGTATGCACTGTGACATTATGGTATTGTCTGGGGAAACGAGGCCTAAGCATCCCTACTGGTACGCCCGGGTCCTAGGCATCTATCATATGGAGGTTTGGCTGAATGTTGACGGTCCAATAAAAAAGCAACAACTGGAGGTTCTTTACGTTAGGTGGCTGGCACCATTGACAGGGCAGCAATCAGGGATGAGCTGTGCTCGACTTCCAAAGTTAGCTTTCATGGAAGAGACTGATCATGATGCGTTTGGGTTTTTAGATCCCAGTCAGGTCATACGAAGTGCACACTTAATTCCGGCATTTAATTCTGGGCGAGGCACTACCTCCCTTCGCCATGGAAAGACGTTTGCACATCAGTGCGACGATGTAGACAACTGGGAGGCTTACTACGTCGGCATGTAAGTGCAGCCACCCGTCCCACTATCCATACTCAAACTAAACATCACTTAGATTCGTTGACCGAGATATGTTCGTACATTATACACACTACGGAATTGGGCACCCCAAGGTCATGCGGGAGATGGTAAGAGACTGTGCCAATTTGGACCTCATGGCTTGCCCAAACTCAGACTCGGAGGAAGATGAAGATGGGGACCAGGAGAGCATTCATTCCTGCGAGGTTGAGAGGGATAGAGGTGATGAAGATCAAGATGAGGACGCGATTGAGTGCGATTCGGACGATGAGCTGTTGGACAACGACTATCCAGATGACCGGGAGATTGACGATATTGAGTTTGAGGAAGACAACTGTCTGTCTTTTTAAATAATGCAGTTGGTGCTGCCGTTCAACCTTTATTTTAACCTTACGTTTTTCCTCTGGCTAATTAATCACCATTGCATCTATCCTTTTCATCCTGATGATAGTGTGAATTGTCATTCTTGCTAATGATGTGTATTACTAGTATGTGCAGACATTTTCGATCCAGAATTTCTCTCTATAGTTGCGTCGTTGAAACATTCTCTTTACCATCATGAGTCTAAGTCGTCCACATGCTATCATCCGATTCCAAGTCCACGTCAATGACATCCTCCCACAAGGTGGACGGAACATAAGCAGGGTCCGGTGCTGTATGTCACTTGGAGTATGTTGGCTGGCGTTGGACCGATGTGGGACCGATTTGAGGATGAAAAATACCTTGGTGACGTGAAGCTGCAGTATTAGTCTGAGGCCGTCTGTTAGCAACAGGACGAGATGGACTCGGAACCCTGGAAAGGTGCAGCGGGTTCGGCCATCGACCGTTCGAAAGCTAAAATTTGAAGCTAAGTGATAATTGTCACAACTCTTGAGATGATCGTTGGTGATGCGGCGGCATGTGACCAACTCCAATGCCATTCTAGGTTTGTTGACTAATCCCAAAGGGCACTTAGCAAGGAAAGGTCTTAGAATAACATTTTAAATCGAAACACAGTTCAGGCAAAAGCAGAAGCATAACGAAGTTGAGATGAGCATGCTATCGCCTCTTACCTGTTGCAATGGTGACGTATCATATTTTGTTTGCAAAGTCCCATGCTATTTTAGATCTGTTCACCAGTGCCAAAGAGACTTTCTACTGCAAGATCTTGGATGGGGTCTTAATCCAAAGTATAAGCAGTAGGGCTGGCCACCGTAACCATATACGGTTACGGCCGTACAATTTATGGCGGGCTTATGGGTACTACCCATACCGTACCGTATGTCATACAATACATTCAAAATGTTCGACGGTACGGTATGGGTCATCATACGGTCATATGACCGGCTATACGGTCGTACGGGAGATGAAAAAACGTCGAATTAGTAAATTACAGTAGTACTAACTCGCTCATCTGATTTCGATGCTTACTTATATCTGCAGATGAGTCCAGCGAGGATGACGAGGAGTATGCTGACGCTGATGAGGAAGCCGAAGATGATATGGGGACAGGCACTGCCACACAGACCTGGACACATATCCATCAGATGATGACGAGGAACCTACTCCAGCTCCTCCGTCACGACCAGTCAAGACTGCACGCTCTGCTGAAACAAGGCACATCGGCCCGTCATGTGACTGGTGTCTGTCTCATCCCCAGCTGTGGAAAACCGTCTTTCATTGAGTAAGTGGTCACTGGAGATCGATTGCTACGAGAGACTAGATGTTCTTCAGAGAGGCAGTGACCCGAGTCGGACTGGTTCCTGGATGCATCATGTGCCAACGCTACCCACGGCCATAACGCTGCGCAGGAATGGGTGTGCGTAAATCTCATGCTGAGTCTGATCATCAACATTTGAAGATTCTAATGTGGGGAAGTGTTCCTGCTCACTGGTGGGATAAGCAGAAAAGCAAATAAATGCAAGAAAACACAAACTAGTTGATGAAGTGCTCGGCAGTGGCTTGTACTCCGCCATTTTGTAGGCCTAAAATTGTCTCGTATGCGGATTCGCCAGTTAGGAAAGGATCTGCACCGAAACCCTCCCAGTTACGGCCACCTTGGGGGACACGACCCATGTTCGTCATAGGACCAAGGGCGGTGTTGATGCCTTACCCTTGAACTCCTGACCCAAAGCCAAGCCACGAGCACGCATCAGAGCACAATTCCAGCTGTGATAGATATCAGACATGTAAAGTTGGTGAACTCAAAGATGACTTGCATGGATGCTACCTGAATGCCAGCGGGGAATGCAGTCACGGATACACCGGTTGTAGACACGTTTGAGATGCTGGTGGTAGCAAAAGATGTCGCGGAGCTTGCAGCAGAATGAGCTAAGAGCTCTGGTATTCTAAGATTAGAACGCGTATTGTCAAGTGGTGCTTAGAATTGACACAGAACTCATACCGCGTTACAGAAAGTGGGACTTAAAATGCCGCGACCATATGGTCAACCGTATGTCCCGTATTTACGGTCGTAATAACCGTACATTTACGGCGAAATACGGTTATGGAGAAACCGTACACCATAACCGTATACCCCAAAGCTGAAGTGCCAACGGTACGGGTACGGTTACCGTATTACGCCACCGTACATGCCCGTAATACGGCCTATGGTGGCCAGCCCTAATAAGCAGGAAAATATAACAACAATTGGAATGGTTGAGGGGAGTGGACTACCGTCTCTTGCTTGTTGGGATGGTGCCATGTCACAATTTTATTACAAAGTCCCATGTCATTATACATTTGCTAACTGGTGCCAAAGGCACTTCACGCGAAAATGTCTTACAAAAGGGTGTAATTCAAAACATAGATCATGCAAAACCACAATGCTCAAAATAATTGACAACAGTACGCTACTGCCTCTCATCTGCCGCAACAGAGGAATGTCATAAGGTTGTGGTGGACCACCTATGTCACTCTAGACTTTCCGGCATTGATAGCTATGTATTTACAAATCAAAAATTTTGTAGCATACATGATCTTGTGTCGCAGGAGCAAAATTGTTTCCTCTTGTAGTTCCCACAACTACCATGTCAAGGACTCATCGGTTCTCTGATGGTATTGCAGCATCCTACTTTACCAGCACCTACCACCGTGTCGCTGACACTTATATTCTGGTTGGCCACGAAGCAGAATCATCCATAAAGCATTTCGCCCCCCCCCCCCCAACTTCTCATTGCACCATGATCCATTAGTACCCTGCATAAGATTTCTGAGACAACGCGACCATCTCATGACATGTTCAGTGCTCGACATCATGTGGCACTGTCAACCTTTTCACCAACCACACTCCAGGCAAGCACATCCTCACCACGTCTCCTGCTCAACAACGCAAGAACGTTGAAAGCCTCTCATTCACAGGCAAATACTTCCGAGTCATGCCCATCTTTGGTGATCTACGAGTCCTAGAAACAGGCTATCTCTGCCACAACTGGCCTGTCCAACAGCTCATTGCTCGTCACCCAGCCTTCATACAACAAGTTTGTCATGGTATTCCAGGTCTTCAATATCAACACATAACAAGCGCGTCGCCGTGAGTATGAGACGGATGTGTGGATCAGTGTATTCGACCTAACACTTCCACTTTCTCGCCTCATCAGATCATCGATTTCAACATGCTAGAAGGATGGACGAGCTTCCATCCCTCCCTTCACTGGCTCCTTGCAGATCTGTTGAAGCAGATTGAGGTGTCTAGTGTCCAGTACTTGTTTTTGCGCCTCTTGAACTTCGATGAAGGTATTAATTGATTTCCCTTTGCCAGGTAAAATGAGCTCATCGATATTGCAGCTGGTCTAGTAGCCATGGCCTCGCGGTGCTCGTTATGATCGCCCAGATCAGGGCAGGATTATGGGTCCGCAACGGCTTCCCTATCTGTGGCTACTAATTTCTGCATTACCGCTATTTTGTGCTGTGTGGGCTCTGCTATGACCAAGACCTGCTCATCCTCCAGTCATCTCTCATCATCCTCGATCCCAATACCATCATTATCTCTATCCTCAACCGTTTCGGCCTCCTGTCATTTTTCTGCGGTGAAGTCAAGAACTGTCCTTATGAGGGCGTCCATCTTCTGAGCATGGTCGAGGAGCTTTTCTACGTCCTCATGACTATTCTTGGCGAGAGAGCCAGCGCCACCAAGCTTCCGTTCCAACGTGCCATCCGCCACCTCAAGTGAATCCTCAAGGATGTACTATCTCACTTCCACACACCTGGTTCGACACTCACAATGGCATATTATCCTGCTAATAAATGGCATCCGCTCGCACATCATGAAGTGCGAGAGAGGCGCACTTTGCCCTCTCTAAATTGTCACCATAGAGATCCTCAAGCATCTACACAACTCTTGGTTCTCCAAGGTGAGGAAAACGATCCCATCGTTCATTTGTAGCTGACCGGGATTAGCATGCCAAATTTCTTCATTCACCCTATCGATCAGGCCTTCACGCGGACTTCGGGACAACCATTGCGGTTGCTGCTATCTTTGTAGCGAACCCATGTCGGGGTGAACACTCACTAATGAGTGCACTTTGTCGTGCTGATTTGATAACACTAAATATTACTTAGTTTAGCTGGACCTCTATCGCTTGGGTCGTCAGCATTGGATCATCCCTTATCATGGTCCTTTGGATCGTGGTCTACTCGTTCCTTTCAGTCAACGCCTTCTCTAACACAGATGCATTTATAGACGAGGTAGACATTCTCTTCCCCAATGTCATTTTTTGAACGACAATTGTTTTCTCCGTTTTAGTAGCACAAGGTGAGTCAAAATGGTGCTCCTATAAACTCATTCTAACTAGTGATCGATTAGTGCTTTGGTTCCTCATCAAATTCTTTAACTCGGTGTATATGCCCTTGGATCAAGATATTGTTCATGAGATGTGGGTCGGAAATCTCAAAGATCGTCTGCGCATCCGCCATCGCAAGAATTTGCCGATCAAACATTGACGCTGCACCCATGTCCCGCGAGCCTCATGCTCGTTCAGCATTGGAATTAGTTCTTGAACTGACGGTTCCAGGATCACCCGCAGGTCCTGATAGGAATAATCCTGGCGATAATGGCGCAGATGTTATTGAGCTGGTCCCCCAGGCCCTGTTACCAATTCCTCACTACGTGGAGAATACTGTCTCACCCGATACCTATTACTTTTTGGCATCCGATCTCCCCCTGCCCTTACCCATACTACCCTCGCTATATCAGTACTATTCATCAGGAGAAACAAGCAGCTAGACACTATTTGTCGCGCCGTCGAGCTCACGCGTCCTAAGCCCTCAGCCTCCTGTTCCTAAATTAGCTTACTCACGCCCCTCGCGTGATTGGCCCCGATCCCCTTTGCGTCTGCAGACTCCTCCACACTCTCATTCCTTGGAAACTGGTGAACACCCCCTTGTTCAGCTTCAACAAGAGGGACACAATGCTGGTGAAGGTCGGTATCGACCAGAAGAATCTGATTATATGGTGGATTTTTGGTTACGGTTCAATTTGTCGCTATGCCGGAAGAATTTTCAATGTCTGATTGTTGTTTGTTTCGAGTATTGTACTTTATTTTATTTTATTTGATGTGTACCTAGTTTTATTGTACCACTGCATATCGAAGGCTGTGTTGGCATTGGATCCCAGCAGGAACCACCTTGATGTTCACAGGTAGTATAATAAAGGCGATGCAGATTCCTTTACACAGGTTCGTGTCATATTGATGCATTAAACAGTACAACTGTAGCGCACCAATGATGCATCATTGGTGCAATTGTACTACCTTCCTTTGCTTTTCTCATGCTGATGCATCAGCCCGCTCCAGGTTGATGCATGCCCACCACCATCCCCTCCGTTCGCTGATGCATCCTTTATGTTTTCTGATGCATCCCCTTCATTTTCTGATGCATCAGTCCTCTCTTCGCTGATGCATCCCCTCCGTTCACTGATGCATCCTTTTCATTTTCTGATGCATCAGTCCTCACTTTGTCACGCCCTCCCGCCGTCTTGTGCCCACTGTCCTCCTGCACACGACCTCACTTTCTCGCGCCCTCCCGCTGTTTCGCGTGTGCTATCACACCCATCTGTCGTTACTCGTGCCCTCCCACTGTCCTCCCGCACACGACCTCACTTTCTCGTGCCCTCCCACTGTTTCGTGTGTGCTATCATACCCACCTGTCGTTACTCGTGCCCTCCCGCTGTTTCGTGTGTGCTATCACACCCACCTGTCATTACTCGCGCCCTCCCGCTGTTTTGCGTGTGCTATCACACCCGCCTGTCATTACACGTGTATTGCGTTTATTATCTTGTGCTCACTTTCTTGCACCCTCCGGCTGTTTCGCATGTGCCTGTCGTTACACAGGTATTGCATTTATTGTTTATCTACTAATATTACAACAAAGGTCTACTATGTGTCCATGTCCATGTCTTGCTGAGCAATGAGCGAGTTGTGATCAAATGTGTCCACCAGTGCCAAGGTGTCGGTCCAGCTAGTCTTGAAGGACTCGGCAAGCATTCGACATAAGGAAGCTTGACATTTGGTGTATGCCATATGGCCCTCACATTCATCTTCACCTGCATCCTCTAATGTGTTTTCCAGGCCCCGCTCATCCCAGCACTGCGCGTCCCAGTCCAAAAATTGCAGAATCCTTCACATCTCCTCCTTCATCAGTAAATTCCCACAATATGGACAGACCTACACAGACCTACACAGCACACCAGACACACAGCTTAGTCCCTACTAGCTAGCTCACCACAGTAGCACCTTTGTTTGTGAACATCTGTACATACACTCACAGACCCACCCAGCACATACCCAATAGCATCATTTTTCTCTGTACAGAGACTCACAAACCTGCGAGAAATCATGCTTATTGGACCTCCAATCTAAGAATAATGTATGATCAACAATAGATTGAATCACATGACTACGTGACAGCAAACAAAAATAGAAAAATGATATACGAGGATAGCGTGCGCAGTGACTACAGGGCTCAATCAAGCTGGATGCACAGGTGGCGGCGCTTCGATGGGTCAACGCCGTCGAGCTTACAGGACTCCGTCCTTATGAAATTTGTCAGTGCTGAACATTGTAAAAAGGGTTGACTCACCATCCAGCTTCGGCCCATGCACGAAGCTGTTGCGCTAGCTTTGGACCATGATAGGGGTCGTCCATGACATCTTGAAGAAGCTTGAGCATTGCTTTATAAATGAGCTCGTACTCCTTAGCAGTGAACTTCAGGAAAGATTTTCCGTTTCCATTCTTAACGAGACCATTGAAGACGCAATTGAACTGAAAAAAGTATCAGCAAATCAGTAGCGCGCCAGTATCAAGAAAATACCATTGTGCAGATGAGAGCTAAGCAGGTCAATGGTATCCTTCTGAAATATATTGGGCCACCTGCGAGCAATACGATAGGATCCAGTATACAAGAAAAGTATCGCACCCTCGTGAAGTCCAGGGTGAGCAAAGTTCTTGGTTTTCCCAAATTCATCCACTCCATCACAAAGAAACATTAAATCATCCAGCAAATCAGTAGCGGCATTTTCAACCCAAGCTGTGCGCTCCTGGATAGGAATGGTGGCTGGGGGGACAAGATTATACGCAGAAGGTGTGATGGCAATAGCAATCTTCTTGAGGTCAGAATGCCACGTTGCTAAATCATCATACAACTAGAAACGACATAAGGGATGAGGCGCACAATAAGAGAGATATGCACCAGCCCAGACCCTTCAGTCATATTCAACGTAGAACCCTGGCTCCGGACATGCCAAAAGGCTGTAGAATCCATGCCAGCCAGTCACCGGCCGGTTAACGTAGAATCAGTGCTGGCCAGTCTCTCTAGAAATAGTGTTAGCTAGCATATTACAACCAGGGTGATATACATAGATCATGGGCTGGCCGGATTTTTATAATGCATTCCAGTATGAGCCTATTGACCAATCACTATACGTAGGATCAGTGCTGGCCAGTTTATACTGACATATTGCTAGCATGGCCAGCCTCACTATATGACATGTAGTATTGAGGCTGGCCAGTTCATACTCAAATATTGATAGCATGGCCAGCATGAATATATATGACAGCTAGCTAGTTTATACTCGAATATTGCTAGCATGGCCAGCCTTATTATATGATATGTAGTATTGAAGCTGGCCAGTTCATACTCAAATATTGCTGTCATGGCCAGCCTGACTATATGACATGTAGTATTGAGGCTGGCCAGTTCATACTCAAATATTGCTAGCATGGCCAGCCTTACTATATGCCATGTAGTATTGAGGCTGGCCTGATTTATGGTACACCAGGCCAGCCTCCATACTACATGGTAGAGTCAGACCAGCTATGATAGCAATATTTATGTAT
Source organism: Suillus fuscotomentosus (assembly GCF_016647785.1). Classification (NCBI taxonomy): domain Eukaryota; kingdom Fungi; phylum Basidiomycota; class Agaricomycetes; order Boletales; family Suillaceae; genus Suillus; species Suillus fuscotomentosus. Next base: position 145,546 of record NW_024539620.1, read on the forward strand.
AGACTGGCCATGCTAGCAATATTTGAGTGTATACTGGCCAGCCTCAATACTACATGTCATATAGTCAGGCTGGCCATGCCAGCAATATTTGAGTATAACCTGGCCAGCCTCAATACTACATGTCATATAGTCAGGCTGGCCATGACAGCAATATTTGAGTATGAACTGGCCAGCCTCAATACTACATGTCATGTAGTCAGGTTGGCCATGCTAGCAATATTCGAGTATAAACTAGCTAGCTGTCATATATATTCATGTTGGCCATGCTATCAATATTTGAGTATGACCTAGCCAGCCTCAATACTACATGTCATGTAGTCAGGCTAGCCATGACAGCAATATTTGAGTATGAACTGGCCAGCCTCAATACTATATGTCATGTAGTCAGGCTGGCCATGCTAGCAATATTCGAGTATAAACTAGCTAGCTGTCATATATATTCATGCTGGCCATGCTATCAATATTTGAGTATGAACTGGCCAGCCTCAATACTACATGTCATGTAGTCAGGCTGGCCATGCTATCAATATTTGAGTATGAACTGGCCAGCCTCAATACTACATGTCATATAATAAGGCTAGCCATGCTAGCAATATTCGAGTATAAACTAGCTAGCTGTCATATATATTCATGCTGGCCATGTTATCAATATTTGAGTATGAACTGGCCAGCCTTAATACTACATGTCATGTAGTCAGGCTGGCCATGACAGCAATATTTGAGTATGAACTGGCCAGCCTCAATACTACATGTTATATAGTCAGGCTGGCCATGACAGCAATATTTGAGTATGAACTGGCCAGCTTCAATACTACATGTCATATAGTAAGGCTGGCCATGATAGCACTATTCATGTATAACTGGCCAGCCTCGCTGCTACGTGTCATATAGTCAGGCTGGCCATAATATTTGACTTTATGACAAGTAGTAGTGAAGCTGGCCAGTTGGCATGAGTGAAGTCGGATGACCAGCATATTGTCTTTAATCAACTATGAAGACAATCAAAAAACATTTGACTCCTGGAAAGCTGGCTTCAAGAGTTCTATCTTTATAGCCTGGCTGACTACAGTCTACACATCATTTAGTTACTGAATTGTGATAACTGGAAGACAATCCTAAGTGATAATTAATAGCTTGTCCTTGAATTTCTCCTCAGCTTCCGTCACAAATGCTTTCCACACCAGCACCTGTCTATAAGCATAAGGTTGATGACCAGATTTCATGGCTTGATTCCACCGTTGATGCCATTTTTCTTCTTGATGTTTGAACCAACCTATCGTCCACCCCATTTCATGTTTAACCAAACTCAACTCCTCCTCCCACCTGTTCCATCTTGCCTTGGCCTTCAGCCAGTTCACTCTGTAGACTAAAAACATAATTTTTGAATTACACCAATCACATAGACCACAATGTTACTCACATTCATTCATCCAAGCATCTTTTTGACTCTTCTTTGCTCCATTAACTCTCCAAAACCAAGCGAGTTTGTCTGACCCCTGGCCAAATCTATTCTCTTCTGTTACCTCCTTGTCAATGTTGAGCTGTTCTGGTAAGATTTCTTGATAAATATTTTCTAGAGAATCTTGGTCCATGCCCAGTCTCTCCATAGCCAATCTTGCCCTTTGATAACTCTGAACATATTTCTCGATTTTGATGTGGCAACGTCGAGCTTCTTGCTTGGACCTTGTCCCAGTCCACACAGAATTAGCACTTCGAAAGTGTTGTCTGTAGATGACGGCCTTATGACCAAGAGCCAACCGAATCCTTTCAAGGCAATTATTGGCTTGACCTTTTCTCAGCTCCAGTTCCTCTGCCTGCAGGGCTGATAAATGAACCGAAAAAACCTGATCATGAGGAACTGATGATGGCATCCAGAGGCCCATATCTTCAGCTGGAATTTCATCATCCACCAATTCTGAATCATCTTTAAGGTTGACAGGATGAATCTCCCAGTCTTGCTCTTCATCGTTTGCCTTGCAAAATCTAGGATCATCTGTGTGCACTATACCTGCTTCCAGCTCGATTCCCTCTGTCATAGCATCAGCTGTTTCATGGAATTTGGTAATACGAGCTGATAGTTTCTGTCATTTCTCTTGAAGAGCAACCTTCTGAGCAGCAGTGGCATCAGATGGGAGTTGACGAATATCTGATCTTAACCCATCCCTACAATGAATGTGGTCATGCTGTCAGGCTTAAATAAAATTTGACGTACTGGGCATCCTCAAGGTTGATACCTTGAATGATCCAAGAGACTATTCCTAACCTTCCTGTTTCAGCATTCTCTGCTTCAGTTAATCTTAGTCGAATTTCAGCCATTGTAGGGGCTCCAGAATTCCAATGACAAACTGGGGTTAGCCTTGATTTGCCATGGAAAAATAGTAGGGATGATTACCTTGATCAATCTTGAGCTGATAAATGTCAAGACATTCACCTCGCTCCTCCATTGCCTTCTTCTCATCATTTTCCCATTCAGCAATTTTTTGTTTATCTAATGCACTTGTCAGCTCATTGAAAGGAAGCTTTGTATCTCTTATCCCCTTGATGGCTCGTTGGTGCTTCTTCAAGAGTGTCTTAACTGTGCTATCATGATTAATTACTTCTGTAATGAGAAAATGAACACCTACCAAGTCCAACTAGTTTCTTCCAATTTGAGTCCCGCATGTGATCATCCAAAATTTCCTGCCGATGACATTTACTCATGGATCGAGCAGTGGGTGATATCTTGTTGAAAGATGCCCAGAGAGTCTCTAGTATTTCACCATCTACTTGGCCGGCCCCTTGAATGAAGT